>NW_027196224.1:75000-85000 GCF_038502225.1 Cherax quadricarinatus
AATATCTACTCTCTTATTGTCGAATAAGGCTAACGAAAATTTGTGTATGCAATAATTTCGCAAAAATTATTCTGAACCTAACGAAAAAAGTATATTTCATTGTGTTTGTAGGTTCTATTAATTGCTGGTTTAAGGTGAAGTTGGTGCACAAATTTAATAGCTCGTGTGTGTGTGAATTTTCATCTGAGCTGCCTCTTGGGTTGATCTCTTCTAAAATATTATTTGCTATACTCCTCCATTTTAGGTGTCTCAAGTTAAAATTCCCCAGTAGCAAGATGTTTGGAGCAGGAGTTAAGAGATTTTCCCGACATTGATCAATTTTCAAAAGCTGTTCCTGGAACTGCTGGAAGTTGCATCCGGAGGCTTGTATACAACCACAATGACAAGGTTTTGGTTTTCGATCTTTACTTCCAAAACTTCATCTACATCATTTGAGGTGTTTAGTAGCTGCTCTGTGACGTACAGGCCATTTCCCTCCCCCGCCACCAGGGTACTACTAAAAAGGTTACTGAAGAAACCGAATCACCTGGTCCATCACCAGGATACTGAAGGAGCCGAAGCACCTGGTCCATCACCAGGATACTGAATGAGCTGAAGCACCTAGTCCATCACCAGGGTACTTAAGGAACCGAAGCACCTCGTCCATCACCAGGGTACTGAAATAGGTGAATCACCTGGTCCATCACCAGGGCACTGAAGGAGGTGAAGCACCTGATCCATCACCAGGGTACTGAAGGAGGTGAAGCACCTGGTCCATCACCAAGGTACTGAAGGAGCTGAATCACCTGGTCCATCACCAAGGTACTGAAGGAGCCGAAGCACCTGGTCCATCACCAAGGTACTGAAGGAGCTGAAGCACCTGGTCCATCACCAAGGTACTGAAGGAGCTGAAGCACCTGGTCCATCAAGGTACTGAAGGAGCTGAAGCACCTGGTCTATCACCAAGGTACTGAAGGAGCCGAAGCACCTGGTCCATCACCAAGGTACTGAAGGAGGTGAAGCACCTGGTCCATCACCAAGGTACTGAAGGAGCTGAAGCACCTGGTCCATCAAGGTACTGAAGGAGCTGAAGCACCTGGTCTATCACCAAGGTACTGAAGGAGCCGAAGCACCTGGTCCATCACCAGGGTACTGAAGGAGGTGAAGCACCTGGTCCATCACCAGGGTACTGAAGGAGCCGAAGCACCTGGTCCATCATCAGGGTACTGAAGGAGGTGAAGCACCTGGTCCATCACCAAAATACTGAAGGAGCTGAAGCACCTGGTCCATCACCAAGGTACTGAAGGAGCCGAAGCACCTGGTCCATCACCAAGGTACTGAAGGAGCCGAAGCACCTGGTCCATCACCAAGGTACTGAAAGAGCTGAAGCACCTGGTCCATCGCCAGGTACTGATGGAGCTGAAGCACTTGGTCCATCACCAGGGTACTGAAGGAGGTAAAGCACCAGGTCCATTGCAAGAGCACTGAAGGAGGTGAAGCACCTGGTCCATCACCAGGGTACTCATGGAGCTGAAGCACCAGGTCCATCACCAGGGTACTGAAGAAGGTGAAGCACCAGGTCCATCACCAGGGTACTGAAGAAGGTGAAGCACCTGGTCCATCACCAGGGTACTGATGGAGCTGAAGCACCAGGTTCATCACCAGGGTACTGATGGAGCTGAAGCACCAGGTCCATCACCAGGGTACTGAAGGAGGTGAAGCACCTGGTCCATCACCAGGGTACTGAAGGAGGTGAAGCATCAGGTCCATCACCAGGGTATTGAAGTAGGTGAAGCACCAGGTCCATCACCAGGGTACTGATGGAGCTGAAGCACCAGGTCCATCACCAGGGTACTGAAGGATGTGAAGCACCATGTCCATCACCAGGGTACTGATGGAGCTGAAGCACTTGGTCCGTTACCAAAGTGCTGAAGGAGGTGAAACACCTGGTCCATCACCAAGGTACTGAAGGAGGTGAAGCACCTGTCCATCACCAAGGTACTGAAGGAGGTGAAGCACTTGGTCCATCACCAAGGTACTGAAGGAGGTGAAGCACCTGGTCCATCACCAAGGTACTGAAGGAGGTGAAGCACCTGGTCCATCACCAAGGTACTGAAGGAGGTGAAGCACCTGGTCCATCACCAAGGTACTGAAGGAGGTGAAGCACCTGGTCCATCACCAAGGTACTGAAGGAGGTGAAGCACATGGTCCATCACCAAGATACTGAAGGAGTTGAAGCACCTGGTCCATCACCAGGGTACTGAAGGAGGTGAAGCACCTGGTTCATCACCAAGGTACTGAAGGAGGTGAAGCACTTCGTCCATCACCAAGGTACTGAAGGAGGTGAAGCATCTGGTCCATCACCAAGGTACTGAAGGAGGTGAAGCACCTGGTCCATCACCAAGGTACTGAAGGAGGTGAAGCACCTGATGCATCACCAAGGTACTGAAGGATGTGAAGCACATGGTTCATCACCAAGGTACTGAAGGAGGTGAAGCACCTGGTCCATCACCAGGGTACTGAAGGATGTGAAGCACCTGGTCCATCACCAGGGTACTGAAGGAGGTGAAGCACCTGGTCCATCACCAGGGTACTGAAGGAGGTGAAGCACCTGGTCCATCACCAGGGTACTGAAGGAGGTGAAGCACCTGGTCCATCACCAGGGTACTGAAGGATGTGAAGCACCTGGTCCATCACCAGGGTACTGATGGAGCCGAGGTCCATGTCATATATGTTGGTGGATGAACTAGTTATATCCTCAGAGTTTATCTTAACTCCACGACTTATATTACATATATATCGTAAAAATGAAATTCGATTTTTCGTATTTTATATTTGTTTATAGTATACTGCACGTTTCATAGAATGAAATGCGGTTAGTGTTGTCCTTAGATTTCCACGAGCACGTGGTCTTAATCTCATTTGTACATAAGGAGTACATATCCCTCACTCTAATCTTGACTTTATTCTGTAATGGTATAAAGTGAATTATTCATCTCTAATCTTCATCTAAAGTCATTTATTTATGATCTCACTCTGATTTCGATCTTAAGTGCACATTGGGTGTACTAATAATCTCGACCTTTTTCGTACATTTTTTTTTGTACATTATTTATGCAGTCTTGGGTGATTTCATTGTTTCATTAAATACTTATCTCCTGCCTCTAGAATATTATGGTAAGTTCTTATCTGTGGTGTAACTGGACCTCCCAGGGCTTTAATTAAGACATAACTACTTAAATGACATTTAAGTAAATTCTTAAGATGTAAGCTGACAACTGTTGTGGCGTTAGGTATTCTTAAGGTTAAACCAGACCACTACTGTGGTTTCTATACAGAGGTAAACATAAATAAAACACATATAAAGTTTTGCAATCTTTCATTTACATGAAAGGTTGCATTTAGGTACAAAATAGTATCATTTCAAGATTACAAGTCATTAGCACAATATATGTCACACATATTTTCAAAGGGGATTGTGACATACGTAGTATATACAGTATTACACGAAACAATATATACTAGTTATGGAAAAAGACACTTATGTACAGTTCAGGACATTTATTAAAGGAAACGTTTCGCCACGAGTGGCTACTCATGAGAAGGCAGAGTCTATGAAATGGGAAGGGTAGCCAAGATGGGAAAATGAATTATGAAGAGTGGAAATTTCTGATTCAAGAAATTGAGGATCACCAATTTCCACTCTTCATAATTCATTTTCCCATCTTGGTTACCCTTCCCATTTCATAGACTCTGCCTTCTCACTTGCTAAACGGACTTTCTTCTCTCCCAAGCTTTCTGCTCCTGGGAACTCTCCTGTCCACTGCCTTTCCTACATTTCCTGTCTTTCCAATCTCAATAACTCTCTTCGTTACCTAGCCATTAAACTTACTTTCCGCCAGACTAACACTTCGCACTAATCTAGTTCAAACCTCTCCTCCTCTATAAATGCTCCTGGTGTCTACTCCGGTTTTTCTTCCTCCTGTCCTCTTCAGTTCTTTGTAGAAACTGGCCTTTCTCTTTCTGACAGACTTAGGAAGCACAAAAGCAGTGTTAGGCTTGCCGACACCAACAATGCTCTTGTCTGTCACGTCAGAGATCACAGTCATCCTGTTGATTGGTCTTCTGCTAAAACTATCTACCCCACTTCCAACTTTCACAGTCGCCGTCTGGTTGAATCCTCCCTTATACGCAACTTTCCTTCTATGAATCTTAGTCCTGGCTTCGTCTCTGTAGATGCCTTCCTCTCCCACTACATTGTAAAATGCTCCAAACTTCAGAACACCCGTGACTCAACCTGATTCTTTTTTTCTTCTTCTCCCTCTTCCCCTTTCCTCTTTCCTCTTTCTCCTTTCGGTTTTCTTTCTTCTGCCTTGGGTATTTGTTACTTAATTATTTCTTCCCCCCCTCCCCTCTGCGTTCTTGATCATACCCTCTGTGGGGCCCTAGCTCCCTTGCAGTGCTCCTCTTTCTTAGCATTTGACTGATTCCCCCACTACTAGTACTACCTCCACCACTATTACCTACTATTTCCACTACTACTACTACCACCTCCACTACTACCTCTCTTGTCCCGTCCCTGTCTGCTTGCCTATACATATTCCCTCCTTCTCTCCTTTTCGTTAGAGTGACTTTGTAAATGCTCCAAGTCAGACCGAATCGTCGTCGTAAGCTCCTCTCTTCTATGTGCGAGTTATCTGTGTAAAGGAAGATCATCTGTGCGCCTAACGACACTGGGCTTTACCAGCTTACAATGAATCAAGTATAACTGACAGGCGCACCTGTAAGATATTAAGAGTTAACCAGAATTACTGAATTTTGGAAACAGCGCTCTTAAATTGTGGAACTGGATATAAATATTGTAAATGGTGATGGGGTTACTTTTGGGGGATGATGACAATAAAGCAATATTTGTTAATAGATTAAATCAGTCTATATTTAAATCATTGGCTTTATAACCTAATGAGTAGCTTATTGAATCGAATTCTTTATTTTCATATTTGGTGTATATTAAATTTCTCAAGCATTTATCACTAAGAACATTAGAAACACTGGGGAGAAACGCCTTCTTTTGTGATGAAAAATCATTGCCCGATACTACTTCACTGCTCTTTTTGATGTCATTAAGGAGAAGAAAAACAAATTTAATATACTGAAGGTGGAGAGGAGTAAACGTATGTTTAACATGTTATTAGACACCAGTAACATATCAATATATTCTGGATAGTGTCGAATGTACATTGACACTCAAAAGGCAGTCACCAGTATTGGCTATTATGACCCCCTTAGCAACCAAATCTTTTAAGTATAGCATTAGATCGATTATGTTATAGATTTATAAGGTAATTCTTTACACAGATGCTTTAATGGCTTTAAATTCAAGTTTGAAATAAAGACCCAATGGTTGTGACTACTTGTTTAAAGAAAAGTCTTTTTGAATCCTATATACACGATCGAGTCAGACTGAGTTGAATGGGCATAATCCGTTTGGTAAATTTATAGTCAATAAGATTTTTATGGTAATATTGATATGAAATCGTATGATGGGGCATAAAATTTTAAACCCCTTGTACTTTCAACACGATTATTTGATCCATTTTGGGGTAAATATCAACTCAGAAACTAATGCCAATATTGAGTGTAAATTCCCCACCCATGTGAGAACTTCATATTATACAACGTTGAAATCATTGGGTTTGGAGATTAAACATGTCATTATTTATGAGATATTTTTTTTTTTTTGGCCAGTAGAACAGTAATAGGAGTTGACTTGTGAAGAGAAGGGCTGAAAGACACTTTATCTGTTAAGAAAAATGGAAATTTGCTCCTGTCATTAATATTTGGCACTCCCAAAGCAGAGAACAGTATGTGTTTCTTGTTGGATGAAATTAACTCTATTATCAATAAACACATTAATAGAACAGTAACTCTTCAGCGCCTTTAAAGCTGATTCTTTTACTAAAATATCAACATATAATTCTCCCAACTTCCTGTATTATTTAGTAGTTGTGACATGTGTTGTTTGGAAACAGGAAAGCGTCTCCTATCTTGGTTATACGATAACCCGCTCGATGATGAAGCATCCGCTGACGTGCCCTAGCTAAATTTTCCTTCTCTACGGAATAAAAAAGAAGAAAATATAATGGTAATGTGTTGTTCGTCACAAAACGAAAAGGTACATCCTGACGCGGGTGTTTGCACACGCACCTACTATAAATAATTAACTGAATATATGTACACAAATTGGCGAGCTGCAAAGTATAGGTACAAAGGATTACTCAAAATAAATATCTGTTAAATGATTACTAGCAGTTGATTATTAAAGGCAAAAAAAATCACATATTAATTAATACAATAAAACATAAGCACATGGGCTCATTCTACGTATGGAAAATAATAAATGGATGATAATAGCATATACTTTTAAAAAGAAGAATAAAATTTATCAAAATTAATATGCATAAATGTGTAAACTGATGTCAGCCTGACAAACAAAATTCCTTCAACTTTTACTACAGTTCAGGTTCAAATAAACTTCTGTAAAATTACCATATAATATATTGATGTCACCCTAATTTTTAAAGTGACAGATTATTCAATATATACACATGTTGTAATGGTTGGTTTCTGTATTGGTATAAGGGTGATTAACACCCATAAAGAATGATTAAACCTGGTTTTCTTCTTACGAATATTGCAGATATATAAAATATAAAATTAGAAATATATATATATATATATATATATATATATATATATATATATATATATATATATATATATATATATATATATATATATATGTATATATATATGTATATATATATATATATATATATATATATATATATATATATATATATATATATATATATATATATATATGTATATATATATGTATATATATATATATATATATATATATATATATATATATATATATATATATATATATATATATATATATATATATATGTATATATGCAATAAGATCACAGTAAACAGGTGATTTCAGAATATGCAAAACAACCACTGTGAAAGAATAGAAAAATTCCAAGCGCTTTCGTGACTACTCACATTATTAATAATGTGAGTAGTCACGGAAGTACCACCTCTATAACTGGAATGGGGACCCTCTTCCTCAGAGAAGACAATAAACGTACCTCAGGGAAAACTCAAGGTTCTCCCCGGAGCTGTTTGAATATTTTCTTCTCCTACCACCCCCTATATATTTTATATTCTATGTGAACATTTATTAATAAACAGAATACATTTACAGAGAAAACAAACATGAATACAATGGCATAATGTATCAGAGATCATGAATTTCCTCCAGCTCCTCCGAGGCTAGATGCGAGCCAAGTATGCAGCAAGCATTTCCCCTCTGGATGACTACGCTGAGGCGCTGGAACATGAAAGCGGCTGCCCTTGGGTCCCTGGTGGTGTCGATGAGTCTGGACCCCAATTCTTTAAGGAAACGTGTGGCATTTTTTTCCCATGATCCCAAGGTCTCCGATCCCACTGGGACAAATTGATACTGTTGGCTTATGTCCCTGTACTTGCTGATCTTGTACTCCTCCCTGTGGTCAGCAGCTCCTCCCTGTCGCCCCACACTGTGATGGATATAGGTGTCAACCAGTATGGACACACAGGTATAGTCCCATGCTAAGAGCTTGCCATTCTTCCAAGGATAGATGGTGATCCCGTCAGGGCTGTTTGCTGAGTTGTGGGTATTGTTGGCTGCTAGTGATCGGGGCTCCCTCTCGGCTGGGCATCCAGCTGTAGCAAGGGTTCTCTTGATGATGTTGTTGACCTCATTGTGTCTTGCATGCCAGCCCTTGGTTTTGGAACAGTTAAGACCATGTAGACCGTATTGGTCTGCTTGCGCTTCACCGCAAATACACGTATATTCAGTGTGAATTGGGGCAGCAAGGCGCAGAGCCACTGCAATACGGAGGGTCGAGTCGCGTTCTCATTGCCGATATGGGAACTGTTTGGGGGAAGTCCCCAGAGTGAGGTTCGCAGACCTGGGGTCCCTGGTGGTGTCGATGAGTCTGGACCCCAATTCTTTAAGGAAACGTGTGGCATTTTTTTCCCATGATCCCAAGGTCTCCGATCCCACTGGGACAAATTGATACTGTTGGCTTATGTCCCTGTACTTGCTGATCTTGTACTCCTCCCTGTGGTCAGCAGCTCCTCCCCGTCGCCCCACACTGTGATGGATATAGGTGTCAACCAGTGTGGACACACAGGTATAGTCCCATGCTAAGAGCTTGCCATTCTTCCAAGGATAGATGGTGATCCCGTCAGGGCTGTTTGCTGAGTTGTGGGTATTGTTGGCTGCTAGTGATCGGGGCTCCCTCTCGGCTGGGCATCCAGCTGTAGCAAGGGTTCTCTTGATGATGTCGTTGACCTAATTGTGTCTTGCATGCCAGCCCTTGGTTTTGGAACAGTTAAGACCATGTAGACCGTATTGGTCTGCTTGCACTTCACCGCAAATACACGTATATTCTGTGTGAATTGGGGCAGCAAGGCGCAGAGCCACTGCAATACGGAGGGTCGAGTCGCGTTCCCATTGCCGATATGGGAACTGTTTGGGGGAAGTCCCCAGAGTGAGGTTCGCTCACAGCCTGGAGACGGGCAATCTCCCTGTCTGATGTTGCAGCCCTAAGCATGTTGGCAAGCACCTTTTCAGCGATCGGGCCATCCCAGCTATATATATATATATATATATATATATATATATATATATATATATATATATATATATATATATATATATATATATATATATATATATATATATATGTATATATATATATATATATATATATATATATATATATATATATATATATATATATATATATATATATATATATATATATATATATATATATATATATATATAGGAGGGCTAGGAGTACGCAGATCCTTCCAGATTGCTCTACCAGCTTTTCTATCCTCTTCCATAGCATCAAACGAGTTGATAAGCTTAAGTCATTCTATATTTAAATTACTGGCTTTATAACTTAATGAGTAGCTTATTGAATCGAATTCTTTATTTTCATATTTGGGGTATGTTAAACATCTCAGGCATTTATCACTAAGAAAATTAGAAACACTGGGTAAAAACGTCTTCTTTTGTAACGAAAAATCATTACCCAATTCTACTTCAACTGCTGTTTATGATGTCATTAAGGGGAAGAAGAAAACTAATTTAATATACTGAAGGGGGAGAGGAGTAAACAGATGTTTAACATGTTATTAGACACCAGTAACTTACATCAATATATTCTGGATAGTGTCGAATGTACATTGACACTCAAAATGCAATCGCCAGAATTGGCAATTATGACCCCCTTAGCAACCAAATCTTTTAAGCATAGCATTAGATCAATTATATTATGGATTTATGAGGTAATTCTTTACACAGATGCTTTAATAGCTTTAAACTCAAGTTTGAAATAAAGACCCAATGGTTGTGAGTACTTGTTTAAAAAAAGTCATTTTGTATCCTATATACACGACGGAATCAGACTCAGTTGAATGTACATAATCCGTTGGATCAATTTATAGCCAATAAGATTTTTATGGTAATATTGATATGAAATTGTATGATGGGGCAAATAATTTAAATCCCTTGTACTTTCAACATGATTATCTGATCCAGTTTTGGCGTAAATATCAACTCAAAAACTAATGCCAATATTGAGTGCAAATTCCCCACCCATGTGAGCACTTCATATTTTACAACATTGAAATAATTGGATTCGGAGAGTAAACATGTCATTATTTATGAGACTTTTGTGGCCAGTAGAACAGAACAGAAATTTGTGTCTGTCATTAATATCTGACAATCCCAAAGCAAGTAACAGAATATGTCTCTTGTTGAGCGAAATTAACTCCATTATCAATAAACACATTAATAGAACAGTAGCTCTTCAGCGCCTTTAATGCTGATCCATTTACTAATGTATTAGCATATTCTTCTCTCCAGTATTATTTAGTAGTTGAGACA
>NW_027196224.1:90000-97500 GCF_038502225.1 Cherax quadricarinatus
CATTTATGAAGGGATTCAGGGAAACCGGCAGGCCGGACTTGAGTCCTGGGGATGGGAAGTACAGTGCCTGCACCCTGAAGGAGGGGTGTTAACGTTGCAGTTTAAAAACTGTAGTGTAAAGCACCCTTCTGGCAAGACAGCGATGGAGTGAATGATGGTGAAAGTTTTCTTTTTCGGGCCACCCTGCCTTGGTGGGAATCGGCCAGTGTGATAATAATAATAATAATAATATATATATATATATATATATATATATATATATATATATATATATATATATATATATATATATATATATATATATATATATATATATATATATATATATGTGTGTGTGTGTGTGTGTGTGTGTGTAATAAGATCACAGTAAACAGGTGATTTCAGAATATGCAAAACAACCACTGTCAAAGAATAGAAAAATTCCAATCGCTTTCGTGACTACTCACATTATCAAGGAACAATGATTGTTCATTGTTCCTTGATAATATATATATATATATATATATATATATATATATATATATATATATATATATATATATATATATATATATATATATATACATATATATATATATATTAAATATATATATATATATATATATATATATATATATATATATATATATATATATATATATATATATATATATATATATATATATATATATATATATATATATATATATATGTATATATATATAAGGACTCTGGTTATTAGAAGGAAGGGCATAAGATAAACTTGAGTACATTAACGATGATTATGCAAGGCTGAGGAAATTCTGCATGTGTGTTATACGCCTGGAGCCATGTAGTCATTAGACTGCACGTAGAAGGCGTGTGGAGTGGCCAGCGAGGTACCCCGCTCTCACTCAGTTGGATTTTTTTTTTTTTTTTTAACTTTTGAGTTAATTTTAGTCGTTGGCCTAGGTGGAGAAAATTCAGTGTAGCCGATTTCCGATAGTGCATCATCGACAAATGTAATACAATAACAGAAGTTCTCCACATCTAGTATCGGGCCCTTACTCAGACAGGATGGGACTTACACAGATGACAACAAGGAAATGAGTGAAAAATTGAAATCCCAGTACGACTCTGTGTTTAGTGAACCACTAATCGGTCTGAGGATCGACGACCCAAATGAATGAGCCTCAAAACTCCATAAATGTATGCCAGATTTCCGACATTACCCTAAATCAGATAGATTTCGAAAAAGCCATTGACAACATGCCATTGACAACTCAGCCCCGGGCCCAGACTCATGGAACTCTGTTTTCATTAAGAACTGCAAGAAACCCCTCTCGCGTGCCCTAAGTACACTGTGGGGAGGAGCTTGGACATGGGTGAAATTCCACAGTCATTTAAGACAACGGATATAGCCCCACTCCATAAATGTGGCAGCAAAGCATTAGCTAAGAACTATAGACCAATAGCTCTGACGTCCCACATCATAAAAATCTTTGAAAGAGTGCTAAGAAGCAGGATTGCAAATCACCTGGATTCCCAAAATCTGCACAATCCAGGGCAACATGGGTTCAGGGCAGGTCGCTCCTGCCTCTCACAACTACTGTATCACTATGACATGGCATTGGATGCACTGGAAGAAAATCAGAATGCAGATGTAATATACACAGACTTTGCAAAAGCATTTGACAAATGCGATCATGGCGTAATAGCCCATAAAATACGTGCTAAAGGAATAACTGGGAAAGTGGGGACATGGATCTTCAACTTCCTAACAAATCGAACACAAAGAGTAGTTGTCAACAGAGTTAAATAGGAGGCTGCCATAGTGAAGAACTCTGTTCCACAAGGCACAGTACTCGCCCCCCATCTTATTCCTTATCCTCATATCAGACACAGACAGAGATATACACCACAGCACCGTATCATCCTTTGCGGATGATAATAGGATCTGCATGAGGCTGTCATCTGCTGAGGACGCGGTTAACCTCCAAGAAGATATAAACAAAGTTTTCCAGTGGGCAACGGTAAACAATATGATGTTCAATGAGGACAAATTCCAACTACTCCGTTATGGAAAACTGGAGGAGATAATAACTAGAACAGAGTATACTACTGACTCCGGCCATACAATAGAGCGGAAAAATAATGTAAGGGATCTGGGAGTAGTAATGTCTGAGGATCTCACTTTCAAGGATCACAACAGTGCCACAATCGCATGTGCAAAGAAAATGATAGGATGGATAATGAGAACTTTCAAACGAGAGATGCCAAGCCAATGATGATCCTTTTCAAATCACTTGTTCTCTCTAGGCTGGAATACTGCTGTACATTAACATCTCCATTCAAAGCAGGTGAAATCGCAGATCTAGAGAGTGTACAGAGATCCTTTACTGCACGTATAAGTTCTGTCAAGCACCTTAACTATTGGGAACGCTTGGAAGCACTTGATTTGTACTCGTTGGAACGCAGGAGGGAGAGATATATCATAATCTACACTTGGAAAATCTTGGAAGGAATGGTCCCAAATCTGCACACAGAAATCACTCCCTACGAAAGTAAAAGACTGGGCAGGCGATGCAAAATGCCCCCAATAAAAAGTAGGGGCTCCATTGGTACACTAAGGGAAAACACCATAAGTGTCCGGGGCCCAAAACTGTTCAACAGCCTCCCATCATGCATTAGGGGAATTGCCAATAAACCCCTGGCTGCCTTCAAGAGAGAGCTGGACAGATACCTAAAGTTAGTGCCGGATCAGCCGGGCTGTGGCTCGTACGTTGGACTGCGTGCGGCCAGCAGTAACAGCCTAGTTGATCTGGCCCTGATCCATCGGGAGGCCTGGTCATGGACCGAGCCGCTGGGGCGTTGATCCCCGGAATAACCTCCAGGTAATCCAGGTAACCAGGTACCTGCTGACTGCATATCTCGCATTAAATACGTTCTGTTGAAATCTGGCTTTATTGCTGCCAGCTTTTTTTTCTAGATAGGCAAACATGTGAGATGACAGAGAGCTTATCCAGAAAGAACCTAGAAGGCATGTAAATATTAAGGTCAATGAAGAATGAAAATGAAAAATGTAGAGGGAGCCCTTGATTGAATAAGACAGACGCCACGACGATTAACAAAAGAACATGACAAGAAATACACAGAAATACAGAACACAGATGAAAAAAGAGAACACGAAAATAATCAGAAGAGCTCAGCATGATTATACAAGGATACAAAGGGACGCAGAGTAGCATTTCAAAAAATGATATAGTACGGTTGACCGAAATAAAACAAAAACTGTTCTATGACCTCATACAAAGGAAGAAGTAAATAGAATAATGAGGCATTTATTAAGGAAGCAGTGAAGTTACTAAAATTTATTCTACCTAAGAAAGAGTTGGACACAAGAAATACAGCAGAACATAAACTCATATTTCTGAAAATAGAGTCGCACATATGTGGTATCCGGTTTCGCAATGCCAAGCGTTGCTAAACTGTCGGGGTACTAGCGGTAAAGCAAGCGCTCCTACTAATACTGTAGACTAGTGTTTCCTGTTTTCCCCATTATTATTATTATTATTATTATTATTATTATTATTATTATTATTATTATTATTATTATTATTATTATTATTATTATTATTATTTCATTTACGTGAAGCGCTAAACCCGTGTGGGCTATGTAGCGTAGAAGCACGAAGGCTCGAAACTCCAGCTTCTAATCGAGAAACTCAAATCTTAGTGTCGCAGCGAAGATTTTCCTTCTTCTATGACAGTCGTTGCTGGAGATATTGAGGAATCACAGTAGTCTGTGGAGACGCTCGAGTTGTTCTTGAAGATTACTGAAGAAAGAACAACTTGCTAGGTCATGGCTTCAGGCGGTGTCATGAAGATTGTCACGATGTGGCTAGTCGGTGTCGTCCATCTTACCTCAGGCCAAAATAGTGATACTGAAGGTAATGTATGCTTAAATCATTATTCTACGTTCTTAATGGGCCTTTATGCCTGTCGACTACACGAGGGTCATTAAGTCTGCACTCAGGATTAAATTAACCTTCCAGCAGGCATCTGCTGAGAGAAAAGCACCCCTTAGTACATACCTCCTGTACACTATTTTGTTTCACATATACAGTACACTACAGAGGCTAGTGTGAGATGGTAATGTTGATATAGTAACTAGTGTGACAACGTAATATTGATAAAATCAACAGTGTGATAAGATAATATTTTGACAAGTTATTTTCCTGGCAATTGGAAGCTCTCCTTTTATTTAAAGTAATTCAGTGAAAAGATGAATTATGGAATTAAACATTATCATATCAGCTCCAAACTTTAGCATATGTGATAGGAAATATAATTTGATCAAAATCACTCACACGTTGTTTGAGATCAATTTTCACAATACACATTATTACCTAATTTTGTACTTAAGTATTGTTCCTGTAATAGTTTTATTAACTAGTTTCGTAATAAATTGTTCCTACTATAATAGTTTAATTAACTAATTTTATTAACTAGTTTCGTGGTAAAATATTACGTATATATAAGCTAGTTTTATTTACTTACATGTATTTTTTCAGAGTCCTTGGTTAAAGTGTTTACAAATATAGTAGTTACTATTGATTAAACATATTTCTTTTATTTTATTGTAATAAACGTTTTAAATTATGTTTTAAAAAGAGACGATGGTTTTTGTTTTCTTAATATTGGCATCAAAATAGCTGACGTTATTTATACAATTACTTTTTGCTTACAATAAGAACTTCCCAGCTCTTTATGTGTCATTTTGTTGAGCGACGCAAAAATTCATGGAAAAACACAATGTCGGCCTACCTGTAGATAGTTCTGGGATCATTGTCCCCCCGCGGCTCAGTCTTAGATCCAGCTTCCTGGTTGGCATCTTGGTCAGTCAGATTATTAGTGCTTAGAGCATGTTCTTTCACTTATGGCAACGCTGTGAGAGGAAAGAGAGACAGAGAGAACGAGAGAGAGAAAGAGAGAGAGAGAAAGAAACAGAGAGCCGAGCTATATATGTATATATATCTAGTAAGAAATTCTAACCATATATTCCATGGTTTAAAAAATGTAATGGGTTATTCTTATATTCCCATTCATTAATTTACGTGTATAGCTTAATGTGTTCACATTGCTACCTATTAAGCCACTTGTCACTGTTCTCTGATGAAGTGACGTACTCTGGTGTGTGATGATTCACTTGTCTTCTAACATTTCACAAATTTCCTTAATGGCAAAAGAAGAAAAGGGATGGATTCACAAGGATATTTACTGTATATACATCAAAAGATGTTTGTTTTCTCAGTAAATAAACGCTGAGAGTTTAATTTTATCAGGATTTTAAGGAATTAAAGTGTTCTTAGCTGAATGTGAACAGGTTTAATGAATCCTCAGCTCTATCATTCAACTTCCCCCGTGGTTGTTTTGCATATATATATATATATATATATATATATATATATATATATATATATATATATATATATATATATATATATATATATATATATATATATATATATATATATATATATATATATATCTTTCAACGAAATGGCCGTATCCCACCGAGGCAGGGTGGCCCAAAAAGAAGAAGGAAAGTTTCTCTTCATAAATTTAGTAACGTATACAGGAGAAAGGGTTATTAGCCCCTTGTTCCTGGCATATTAGTTGCCTCTTACCACACGCATGGCTTACGGAGGAAGAATTCTTTTCCACTTCCTCATGGAGATAAGAGGAAATAAACAAGAACAAGAACCAGTAAGAAAAAAGAAAACCCAGAGGGGAGTGTATATATATATGCTTGTACATGCATGTGTAGCGTGACCTAAGTTTAAGTAGAAGTAGTAAGAACATAAGAACATAAGAAAGGAGGAACACTGCAGTAGGCCTGTTGGCCCATACTAGGCAGGTCTTTCACAGATCCATTCCACTAATAGAATATTTGCCCTCATAAGAATATAAGAAATAAGGAATACCGCAACTGGCCTACTGGTCTATGCGAGGCAGCTCCAATTCTCCCCACCGGCTTAAGCCAATGCCTTGACCTAGCGAGGTGAGACACGTCGCTTAAGGGAGGAGCACTGTATCCGACCTAGTAGCTAGTCAGGTTCAACTCACACCCACCCACACCCACTCATGTATTTATCCAAACTATTTTTAAAACTACACAATGTCTTAGCGTCTATGACGGCACTCAGGAGTTTGTTCCACTCATCTACAACTTTATTACCAAACCAGTACTTTCCTATATCCTTCATGAATCTGAATTTTTCTAATTTAAAGACATTGCTGCGAGTCCTGTCTATGTTCGATATTTTTAACACGCTATTTACGTCCCCTTTATTAATTCCTGTTTTCCATTTATACACCTCAAACATATCCCCCCTAATTCTACGCCTTTCTAGAGATTGCAGATTCAGGGCCCTCAGTCTTTCCTCATAGGGAAGATTTCTGATACATGGGATCAACTTTGTCATCCTGCTTTGTATGTTTTCCAGTGCAATTATGTCCATTCTGTAACACGGTCACCAAAACTGCGTACCTGTTTATGAGACAGAAAAAAAGATAGCAGCAACCCTACCATCATGTAAAACCATTACAGGCTTCCGTTTTACACTCACTTGCTAGGACTGTAGTACCTCCCTGGGCGGTTACTGTCTACCAACCTACTACCCAACATATATGCCACCTTTATATCAACAATGTATCTCTTAAATCTTCTGTACCATATTATGTAATAAAATATTCCTATTAGTAAAAAAAAATATATATCAAAAGATGGGGTGGTAGGGGAAGTGGAATATTCAAACGGCTTCAGGAAGAAATCCAAATATTTTTCCTTGAAGCCTTTTTATCCACTTCTTCGAGGCTATGGGTCCCACAATTTGCACCAGAGGTGGACCCCATCCTATATATATATATATATATATATATATATATATATATATATATATATATATATATATATATATATATATATATATATATATATATATATATATATATATATATATATATATATATATATATATATATATATATATATGTGTGTGTGTGTGTGTGTGTGTGTGTGTGTGTGTGTGTGTGTGTGTGTGTGTGTGTGTGTGTGTGTGTGTGTGTGTGTGTGTGTGTGTGTGTGTGTATTTTGTCTTTAAATAAAATATACATACATAATATAGGGGGTGGTAGGAGAAAATTCTCAAACAGCTTCAGGGAGAATCTTGAGTTTTCCCTGAAGCAAGTTTATTCTTTTCGCTGAGGATGAGGGTCCCCATGACAGTTCTAGAGGTGGTACCTCCCTATATTTTATATATATATATATATATATATATATATATATATATATATATATATATATATATATATATATATATATATATATAAATATATATATATATATATATATATATATATATATATGTATATATATATATATATATATATATATATATATATATATATATATATATATATATATATATATATATATATATATATATATATATATATATATATATATATATATAGGGA
>NW_027196225.1:0-101647 GCF_038502225.1 Cherax quadricarinatus
ATTTTCAACCTGTAAAGGCCACAAGTACACCTAATGTGGCATTTTATCATGGCAACGTTTCGCTCTCCATGAGCTTTGTCAAGCCGTTACAAACAGTACATGGACACAGGGTATATATAGACAGTAAGCAGCAGCAGCAGTAGTAGTAGTAATACAATATGGTAGAACAATTAACTCGCACATGAGTAATAGAACATAAAAGGTATGACTTGGGTAACAAAAATAGGTTAGACAAATATTTCTATTGGAGACTGGATTAGAGAAGGTCTGTTTCAAAGTTCATTGTTCTACTACAACTTACATCACTATTACAACAACCACCACTAGCATTGCACCTCACTAAGACTGTATATACCCTGCGTGTCCATATATTTATCAATACATGGACACATATTAGTTGTACTTGTGGCCTTTTAACGCCCAAGTTATTTAATCAATAATACACGCTGGCTATTCCAAAGTTATATTCATCCACAACTTACTCATAACCTAAATAAGCTTATAATAGACAACAACAAGGCATAATACCGTGATTAGAACAATTCACAAGTAACCTGCACATTGCAGACAAGCTTACGACATTTCCAGACCCGAACTTATGACATGGTCGAAGTCGGTTCGAAATGCCGTCGTATGTTTCTCTATGTGCGGCTTATTTAAGTTTATAATATCAGTGATCAAAGGTTAACAGGAAATTATTAGAATTTAGAGACAATATTGGAACAAGCGCAGGAGATTACCAACTAGTCCATGTACCCTAGTATCCAAGAACATGCTATTTTTTTTTATCTGTTTACCTATTTCCCACGTGAACACAAGAAGTAAAACGAG
Source organism: Cherax quadricarinatus (assembly GCF_038502225.1). Lineage (NCBI taxonomy): Eukaryota > Metazoa > Arthropoda > Malacostraca > Decapoda > Parastacidae > Cherax > Cherax quadricarinatus. The sequence goes on from NW_027196225.1 coordinate 832, forward strand.
TGTATTGAAATCCAAGACAAGTGGCAGGACTATGTTGCTGCTTCTTTGCTTCTTTCAACAAACCAGCCGTATCCCACCGAGGCAGGATAGAACACAAAGAAAACTGAAGTTTTTCTAAGTTTAGTAATGTATACAGAAGGGGTTACTAGCCCCTTGCTCCTGGCAGTTAGTTGCCTCTTATGAGACACATGGCTTACGGATGAAGAAATCTGTTTCACTTCTCCGTGGAGATAAGAGGAAATAAACAAGAACAAGAACTAGTAAGAAAATAGCAGAAAACCCAGAGGGGTGTGAATATATATGCTTGTACATGTATGTGTAGTGTGACCTAAATGTAAGTAGAAGTAGCAAGATGTACCTGAAATCTTGCATGATTATGAGACAGAAAAGAGAGACCAGCAATCCTACCATCATGTAAAACAATTACAGGCTTCCGTTTTATACTCACTTGGCAGGACGGTAGTTCCTCCCTGGGTGGTTGCTGTCTACCAACCTACTACCACTGGGCGGTAGTGCCTACCTGGGTGGTTGCTGTCTACCAACCTACTACCACAGGACAATAGTACCTCCCTGGGTGGTTGTGGTCTTCCAACCTACTACCACAGGACGGTAGTACCTCCCTGAGTGGTTGCTGTCTACCAACCTACTACCGCAGGACGGTAGTACCTCCCTGGGTGGTTGCTGTCTACCAACCTACTACCACAGGACGGTAGTACCTCCCTGGGTGGTTGTGGTGTACCAACCTACTACCTAGAACTATGTCACTACATACACTTAAGTATTACTGAGAATGTGCTGTTAGGAATCACAGACACCTGATGATTCATTACATATAGCTAACTTTCAGTTGACATTGGTTACCCATAAATGTTGCCAGTTGTGTCAAATTGGTAGTTTGAAGGGACACACCTGGGACACTTCTGCTTTGGCACACCTGTTAAAATGCATTCAAATATACATGCATGCATTAAAACATACATGTACATGGATACATGTACATTATATTTTAATGCATGCATGTACATATATATATATGTACTGTTGGCCGCACGCAACCCGATGTACGAACCACAGCCCGGCTGGTCAGGTACTGACTTTAGGTGCCTGTCCAGTGCCTTCTTGAAAACAGTCAGGGGTCTATTGGTAATCCCCCTAATATAGGCTGGGAGGCAGTTAAACAGTCTTGGGCCTCTCACACTGTACTGTGTTATGTCTTATCGTGCTAGTGACACCCCTACTTTTCACTGGGGTGAATGTTGCATCGTCTGCAGAGTCTTTTGCTTTCATAGGGAGTGATTTTCGTGTGCAAGTTTGGTACTAATCCCTCTAGGATTTTCCAGGTGTATATAATCATGCATCTCTCCCGTCTGCATTCCAGGGAGTACAGGTTCAGGAACTTCAAGCGCTCCCAGTAATTGAGGTGTTTTATCTCCGTTATGTGCGCCGTGAAGGTTCTGTACATTTTCTAGGTCAGCAATTTCACCTGCCTTGAAAGGTGCTGTTAATGTGCAGCAATATTCCAGCCTAGATAGAACAAGCGACCTGAAGAGTGTCATCATGGGCTTGGCATCCGTAGTTTTGAAGGTTCCCATTATCCATCCTGTCATTTTTCTAGCAGATGTGACTGATACAATGTTATTGTCCTTGAAGGTGAGATCCTCCGACATGATCACTCCCAGGTTTTTGACATTAGTTTTTCGTTCTACTGTGTGGTTGGAATTTTTATACTCCGTGGCTGGATGGATTAATATTTATTAACCCACTCAGGGTAACCCGAAATATTGCACATAACTATGGGCTTTCTGCACGCAGAACTAAAAAGTAATCTTGGCAGAATATGTTGATATCACAGTACAGATGACCATGCACACCAACATTTCCACCCATCCTCCCGAGTGCAGGCACTGTACTTCCCACCTCCAGGACTTGAGTCTAGCTAACAGGTTTTCCTGAATCCCTTAATAAATGTTACCTTGCTCACACTCCAGTAGCACGTCGTCATGGTTTAATACCTTTATTATGCACCCCAAGCCCATCCTGTGGGTGATAGTCAAAAGTAGTACATTGGTACGTAATGGGTCCAGGTACTGGACCGCAGGGTTCTGATAGCTAAACAAGTTACAGTGGTAATGAACTTCACATGTCTATCTTTTTACAGTAATAACTAGTCAGTCATAGAAACCAATTTTCCCCACTTATTTGAATTTAAACACTCATACAAGTCTGCTCATTCCCGTAACACTCAAAACACCTATCAGGGACGACCCTCCCCTTTCATTAAACCCCAGAATAACACGTTTTTGGCCATCCTCTTCTGCTCAATCCTCTAACTGCTCAAACCACCTCAACCACCCATCCCATCACTGCCTCCAGCCACCTCCTCGTCTCAATGTTTAAAACCCATCCCTCATACCTGTATTAAAGTCTTGGTACTACTAGAGTATAAAGTACTCATGATTAGGCTCTACACAAGGAAAACAGATGTATGGTGCAAAAGCATAATCACTGAAATTGTCTTATGTGATATCTAGAATTTTTTTTTCTCGTCCCCATTTACCAGTTACCTAAATGTATTTATGGAAACATAATACCGAGAACATGCAGTTACTAACCACAGACACCTGGCCGGATGGATGGGTCATTACAAATAGCTACGTCCAGCAGACACTGGTTACCATACATCTTGCCAGTGCTGTCGCAAACAGGCTGGTAGTTGAGGGGGCAAACCTGAGGACACTGTTGTGGGTTACCTGTCAAGACAAATACATTAATAAAACAAAACCCACAAAGACAAACACTGGTATCAACCTTGGCAGGTTTATAGGTAGCTTCGAGATTTTAATACGAGCCTTTGATGGTAGTATACAAATAACAAGCACACGAGAAACACATGGCGACTGTTCGGTCTGATTTGGACCATTAACTAGTCACTAGTTAATGATCAACGTCTGACCGAAACGTCGTAAGTTTGTCTCTTAAGAGCGGGTTATTTGTGTATTGTTCCAGTCACTGTGGATCATTTAGCACTACTGGAAATAAATACATTATTATTATTATTATTATTAAAATCAAGGGGGAAGCGCTAAACCCGGAGGATTATACAGCGCCTAGGGGAGGATGTGGAAGGCATTCAGGCTTAATTCGGGGAACTGGAGCACAGATCCAATTCCCTAAATCAAGAGCCTCTCACCAACATCAAGGAACCTTCCTTGAGGGGGGAAATAAATACAAGAACATCAAAGGTAAACCTTAAGAACTACTAGCATAAATAAAACATTACACAAATAGCAATCAGCGAAGAGGCGGGGCCAGGAGCTGTGAATCGACCCCTGCAACCACAAATAGGTGAGTACAAATGCCATCACAAAGCATAAAATCAGCCAAAAAATTCCATTGAAGTGTTAATGTCCGACGACTGTCATAGATTCCTACAGGCTGAGGGACTGACTGCCACCGTTCTTCTCGTAAACCGTCGCCTGACTGAAAAGGGTAAAGTTGTTGGCACTTAAAATGTGTTCCACACTCCCCAAGCTACACAGGGGTGCAGAAATACCGGTTAACAGGTGACTAGGGGGGGCGAGACCCCTTAAGGAAGGTTCCTTGAAGCTGGTGAGAGGCTCTATCTAGGGAATTGGTTCGGTGCTCCAGGTCCCTGAACTGAGACTGAATACCTTCCTCCCCCCACCCTCCCTTACAGGGGCTGTATAATCCCTACGGGCTAAGCGCTCCCCTATGATCATATGGGAAAAAACGTGAGCGCTTGACGCTCCATCGAAATGACTTCCTGGAGGGCCAAACACCCCATTTCCTGCCGGGGAGATTGTAACATTGTAGGGCCCACTAGGCTCCCTCTACTTCTCAAGGGCATAGCTATTACATAGGAAGAACAAACTTTGGGGGGGGGATAGTACAAGGCTTGGGAGTTAATTAGGTTCAATCCAAGTAGAAAAGAACAATTCCTTCGTTCAAGAGCCTATCACAGGCATCAAAGGCACCTCCTTAGAGGACATATCTACGTGTATCAAGTACAGGAATGTCACAGAGACGGAAGCCTGGTAAAGAACAAGCGGGTAACAGGAGGATATTACTAGATGGAGTTGGATTTAGTCATGTGGAGACACCGGCTCTTAGGCAAACCCAGTTTGTTGGTACTCCCCCCTTAATTAGTATTACTGCTACTAAATGTAACAGCAGCATTTCGCACTTCAAACAAATAATCGTGGCCCAGATAACGTATGGGAGCCTATCTGTCCGATAGGCTGTTTTGAAAATTAGGAAAATGAACTAACTACTAGGTTAAGCAAAAGATTTATTTTAAACAATTTAACAATTATCTTTCATAACACATGCCCATGATAAAAGATACAGGTTGAAGCGAAAGCAAAGTTGCTCGAGTGGCAAATACTTAGATTATGCCTTTCAAATTAGTTCTTCCTGGGTATATTTAAAATGCTCAGTGGTAGCCATTAAAAGACGTAGATGCATCATTGTTCAGATATACTGTTTAGGTAATACGTTTGACATTTTTTTAAGTGATGTCTGTGTTTGGAGAGCCCCCTGGACAATTGCCCTGGTGTAAATTGGGCCCTACTAAGTCTAGTCTTTATTTATAATGGGGTTTGGAACCTACCTCCGGTGAGGTAAAGAATATTTAGTCATATGTCGACTCCTAACTGGAACCCCAATAGAAATAAGTCACTGACTTTTTTGGGTTATCTTAGGTTTTTACACATACGCTGCTATGTATGATAATCTATGTAACTAGTTGTGTATACCTGAATAAACTTAAGACTTGCCAGGGAGACGTTTGTCCTGTGTAGGGGGGAAAGTGACATCTTCATAGACCAGAGCCAAATTTTATAGAATACCAGTATAAGGGACACTACAAGGGCGTATTTGAAAATTTTTGAAAAAAAAAAAACCGACTGCATACCATAATATTTTCTTTTGTAAACAATGGTAGTTCAATAAAATGAATCAAGATGCAACAATAGGTGTTACCTGGTGATCCTGTATCTTGGGGAACACATTTTAAGTACCCACAACTTTACCCTTTTCATGAAAGACACTTGTGCAACACTTACGTTTATTGTGGAAACGTTTCACCAACCAGTGCTCCTCAGTCCAATACAGAGAAGAATGGTTGAGGATCAGCAGTACAAGGTAGTCAGTCCCTGAGCCTGAAGATGTGACCAGTTATCATTCTAGAGTACAGTATGTGTGTGGATTAGCTTATATATTGTAGACCAACTTCCGCCTGTGGATTTGTCCAAGGTGTCACCGCCTACAACTGCTTCACCTCACCTGTCAACAGTGCTGCACAAGTGTAATTCATCATCCTGTCGGTTCTCTGATTTATCTACATTACCCATTTCAATCATGCTGTTGTTTAAAAACTAAGAACTCAGCATTAGAACTTACGAGCCTGAACGCTGATATACAGCACCTGAAGCACCACCAGTACCAGAAATACTCTTGACACCATCTTCACGACCTGGAATTTAGTTCAACACGTTAAACAAGTAAGCAAACTTTATGTAATTAAGACATGTGCGACGTTTGCACATCTCTGTTGTCGAAAAGTAGACAGGTGGCGAGGGTATTTTGAGAGGCGATCAGTTCCTCAGCTTTGATAGGGATGAGGGGGTCCACTACCTTAACCCGAAGGAATAGCTACCTATCAAAGCTGAGGGACTGATCATCTCAAAATTATTGGACTGAAGAGGCCTGCTTAGACACTATTAAAGACATCTTACTCATCAAGTTGTCCGTATTACACACAAAATTAATCAATATTTAATTATCAAAGGGAAGCAATAAACCCCTAGGGATCATTCAGGGTCTCAGGGATATGGAAGGCAATCAGATCGATCCAAGGGGAGAACAGGTCAAATTCCTTGGATCTAGAGCCTATCACCAAGATCTAGGCACACCTCTCGTACATAAATTAAAGAAATGCTTTTGTAATTTGGACACGTATCGTGCACCCGGAGTTTTAAATACAATCAATTGATAAAGCTTCTGGTGAGCGAAACATTGCACTGATAAAGCCCATCCCTCCCCCCATTCCTTCCCTTCAAAACATCACGATAAATGAAAAAACAGAAAAAGTACATTGAAAAAGGAAACAGGAGAACAGCTGTCTTCTTCCAATGTATTTTTTTCCGTGTTCCCATAAATAAATGTCAAGTTAAATGGGACAGTAAAATTTAAAAATGAAAATTAAAAAAATAAAACGAAAAAATATATATACCACAAAATATATTTACGAATATATACATAAATGTTGATATACATACATTTACATAATATATATCATTACTAACAGCAATGTAATTATTGGTCATTAATTATTTTAAGCCAGTGGAAGGCCTCGGTCAGATGACCAAAAGCTCTAGCTGCTAGTCATCATACAACTAAGACCCGCGTCAGGAAACTTTTTTTCCTGTTTCCTGACAAATAAAACATCATCAGCCAATGTTTGAACTTCTGCATTTAAGTTAAAGTTCGCAGTCATGAGGAAAGCGTTAAAACTGTAGGGGTAACACTGGTGAATTTGAGGTGATCAGATCTGATAGAAGGAAAGGGAAGGGTAGCTCCAGTTCCTTGGATCACAGGAGATCAACAATGTCACTATGGTCACCATAAACAGTCACTAGTCAGCCAAAGTCACTATAGTTATAGAAACAGTCCCAATAGTCACCATAAGTCACTATAATCACCATAACAGTCACTAGTCAGTCACTATAGTCACCATAGGTATACCTGGAGTCACCATAAACAGTTACCACAAGACACTACAGTCACCATAACAGTGAACAACACAGTAGTCAACACAGACATTCAAACATCCCACAAAACTAATCATTAAACACAACCTGTACACGATCATAACCTACATAATGCATCATAAAGACTAAACTTAACCAGAAAGCCAGGAAAGATTTACCTTAAGCAGAGTTACCTATGAGAACGAAGTGTAATACCTTCCCTTGCAGTGTCCAGGAGGTGACTGAGTGCTCAAGATCAGATCAGATCAGATCAGGACTCACAGGTAAGGACCCACGAGGGGCGAGGGGCAAGTGGGGACAGTGCGAAGAATAGACGGTGAGAGGAATGTCTTGAGTCGAAGAGAGAAGAGCCAGGACTAGACCCAACAGCTAAGCCTTAGAAGCAGAGGAAAACAGGAACACAAAAACAATAGAACACTCAGTCGTCCGGCTGGCAAGCTATCTGCATCTTGCATTCTTGATGTTGACTGGCGGCTGGCAGAAGCTGGAGGCGTGGTCAAGGGAGGCTAGCTTCTTGATTGCTAAGGTGTCGTTAAAGTGTGAGTCAGGAGTTACATCATTTCTTCAGTGTTGGAGGCATTCCTTATGTTGTGCAGTTGTTGGGAGGAAACGATGAGTAGTCTTGTAATCTTGGGTCGAAATGCTGGGTCGGCTTGCAACTGGTCAAAGGTCATCTTGAGTGCTGTGAAGGAGCAGTGGGTTCCTTTACGATTTGTAAACTTGACTGTTCTGTCGTGTAATTTCTCGTACAAAGTGTCGACATTCATGGTGGGTTCTTGGTCAGGAGTCGTATAAAAAGTTATATCTTTCCAGTGTAGGTATTGATCTCGGTGTTGGTCTTCTGTATTAATACGTCGAGTGATGACTGGTGAGGTTTTTGTTGGTGGTTGCAGCATTGAAGGTTCATTCAATGTTGGTGTCTCTGCTACAGAGTGTGTAGAAGACTGTGGTGGAATCGTGGCTTCTGATTGGTCCATTTGAGTAGTGGTGAGTGGAGGCGAAGGAAAGATATTTGCGCCGCCACGACGAGCCAATCGACGAATAGGAGACGTGGTGCTGTCTTGGACGTTATCAGGTGAATGTTGAGTGACGTCACTAGTTGTTGGTGGTGTTGGAGCTGCTGGCACAGAGGTGGAAATTAGGTCCTTGGTGAATTTTAGTATTTCTTCCGAAGGTGGAGATGCTGGGAATATGAATGATGGCATATTATTTAATGCAAATAACTCGTTGATGGTAGAGTTAAAGGATCCAGGTACAGCCATGTTCTGCATGTGAGCGTATAGTAAACAGTAGTGGATCTTGGTTACGTCACATGTTGGAGGAGTGATGATGGTGGAGGCGGGCTGAGTAGATGCTTGAAGTAATTTTGTAGTGTCTGCTTGTATCTTTGCAATTGCTGCATACGTTGGAGTGTTGCTAGTAGGTTTTTTCTTTGCTGCATCTTGTGTTTTCTTCATAATATCCTTTCTTGTAGGACATTTTGCTGCCAGTGTATGATGATCATTACTTTTGCAGTTTAAGCACGCTGGTTGTGTTGGAGCAGCGGCGGTACAGGAACTGAAGGTGTGTCCCTCACTACCACAAGTAGTGCAGAACTTCTTGTCTTTTACTGGACATGCTTTGGTGGTGTGATGGTATGAATAACAGTTCCAGCAATGTTGGATGTAGTGATATCTCTCTGCTTCAATGTAGGTAGGACTGATGTAGTAGTAGTAGACAGCAAGACCTTTGTTCAGAGCAGTGGCAGCCATGTTCACGTCGGTGAAGGTGACCTTGAGCATTGACGTTGCATTTGGGATTTTGGTAATGCTGTCAACAGTAGCCCAAGTATTTTGCGTCTCGATGGATGATTTGAGTTCAGCAGTTGATTGAGAAATCAGAATCTTGTCCAGTTTTTTAAGGAATACTGATTTCCTTGCCCTGAGGGCAGAAGATCAGAGCAGTAAGAGTTGTGGTGGCCTCTGTAGTGAGTAGCTTCTCTGCTTCAGCATCATCGTGACATACAACAATGAATGCTTCTTTCAGTGACAAAATGGTGTTGAATTTTACTTGCAGTGCTCCCTGAACAGCAGTTGCAAGAGCAATCTTCGTTGAATCATCAACGGTACCACTTTTCGGCTTGATCTTTACACGATTAGCGTAGCTCATCGTGTAAGTCAAGGCGAAGACGACGCTGGTAAAGGTTCCCCTCCCCAACGGGGATCGTAGGGAGACAGAGTAAGTAAGGAGAGCTGCTATGACCTGCCTGGGTGAGAGTCAATAAATACTCGTGATGTCACTTACAGGTGTTGGCAGCCTGGTTTTTCCTTCTTTGATCCCAGGAATTGGAGTTTTTTTTTTTCCATTAGTAGGATCAAATCTAATTGAACTTCTGTTTAATTCCACCCGCAGGTGGAGTGGGAAATATTGATAATTTACCTATATTTTTTTGTGTAGGGAATGATAGGGCTAATGTTTATTACTGACAAATTCCTTATATGTATATTGTAAGGGGCTGTCTAGACTCGCAATATAACCCTACAAAAATACCCATGTAATACAGATTTGCACAAATCCTCACAAATGGGGTCCAATGACGACTTACCTTGGGATCAGTTGCAAAGCCGGAGTTATTCCTAGATGTCTATCTCAACCGAGGACGATTGAATCACTTATAATTGCACCGGTAGCCTTAAGTCATGAATTAATATAGGAATTATCTTACGTTCTCTTCTCTCGTGATAACACGGCTGGGCCCTTCAGCTATCCCTTAGGAAATATATCCATATCCCCCATTATTTGGTATCCATACCCCTTGGGGGTAAGGGAGTCGATTTATGAACAATTTGCTGTTAGCTTATAAATATATATATTAAAACCCTTATGATTTTCTTTCAGCTATTCTGTTCTTATATAACTTAATCCCAAAGGTTATTATAATTCTAACCATAATTTTTGAAAGGGTGGAGAGGTAAGCCAGCGGAAGGCCTTGGTCAGATAACCAAAAGCTCCAGCGTCAGGAAATGCTTGTCCTGTTTCTTGACAAATCTTACCTAAGCTAAGCTAGCTATACATATGTAAAGCAAACCCAAGTTGCTGACATCTGTTAAAGTCATACTGGTACCTAACAGGACTTGTGGTGGTGATGATTTAGACAGTCTGGCGGAGGAGGTATGGGCACATACTGGGCAATCCACTGGGGGTTCTGAATTCGGAAAAAGGTTAAGAACCTCTGGCTTAGTGACTAAGACCTAAAGACAACCGTGGAAGGTAAAGTTGTAGGACTATAGAGAACAACAACATCGGTATTTAAGCTAATTACTCTTACATTCCTGATTTAACTGTCTGAACTAAAATTTTAGACTACGTTCTAGCTTAATAACAACAACAACAACAACAATAATAATAATAATAATAATAATAATAATAATAATAATAATAGTAATAATAATAACAATAATAATAATAATAATAATAATAATAATAATAATAATAGTAATAATAATAACAATAATAATAATAATAATAATAATAATAATAATAATAATAATAATAATAATAATAATAATAATAATAATAATAACATCTATTTTCTACAAGTACATGTACAAGGTATACAGACCATAGTTGACATCAATGACATACTACTATATAGAAAGTCACTTGTTATATAGAGCATTTCCCACAAATTAGGTCAGTTTTATCCCAGGATGTGACCCACACCAGTCCACTAACACCCAGGTACCCATTTTACTGATGGGTGAACATAGACAGTCGGTGTAAGGCAACACGCTCGATGTTTCCACCTCTTGCCGGGAATCGAACCCGGACCCCTCACCGTGTGAAACAAGAGCTTTTGCCTCCAGGCCTGGGGTCACCGTACTAACTAATTTACAATCAAGGACCCCCAATATAAGTCACTGACTTTTTGGGGGTTATCCTATGTAATATATACATATGATACCATATATGATAATTGCACATATTCACACCTATACGTAAATAAGCTTACCTGGAGTTTACCTGGAGAGAGTTCCGGGGGTCAACGCCCCCGCGGCCCGGTCTGTTACCAGGCCTCCTGGTGGATCAGAGCCTGACCAACCAGGCTGTTGCTGCTGGCTGCACGCAAACCAACGTACGAGCCACAGCCCGGCTGATCAGGAACTGACTTAGGTGCTTGTCCAGTGCCAGCTTGAAGACTGCCAGGGGTCTGTTGGTAATCCCCCTTATGTGTGCTGGGAGGCAGTTGAACAGTCTCGGGCCCCTGACACTTATTGTATGGTCTCTTAACGTGCTAGTGACACCCCTGCTTTTCATTGGGGGGATGGTGCATCGTCTGCCAAGTCTTTTGCTTTTGTAGTGAGTGATTTTCGTGTGCAAGTTCGGTACTAGTCCCTCTAGGATTTTCCAGGTGTATATAATCATGTATCTCTCCCTCCTGCGTTCCAGGGAATACAGGTTTAGGAACCTCAAGCGCTCCCAATAATTGAGGTGTTTTATCTCCGTTATGCGTGCCGTGAAAGTTCTCTGTACATTTTCTAGGTCGGCAATTTCACCTGCCTTGAAAGGTGCTGTTAGTGTGCAGCAATATTCCAGCCTAGATAGAACAAGTGACCTGAAGAGTGTCATCATGGGCTTGGCCTCCCTAGTTTTGAAGGTTCTCATTATCCATCCTGTCATTTTTCTAGCAGATGCGATTGATACAATGTTATGGTCCTTGAAGGTGAGATCCTCCGACATGATCACTCCCAGGTCTTTGACGTTGGTGTTTCGCTCTATTTTGTGGCCAGAATTTGTTTTGTACTCTGATGAAGATTTAATTTCCTCATGTTTACCATATCTGAGTAATTGAAATTTCTCATCGTTGAACTTCATATTGTTTTCTGCAGCCCACTGAAAGATTTGGTTGATGTCCGCCTGGAGCTTTGCAGTGTCTGCAATGGAAGACACTGTCATGCAGATTCGGGTGTCATCTGCAAAGGAAGACACGGTGCTGTGGCTGACATCCTTGTCTATGTCGGATATGAGGATGAGGAACAAGATGGGAGCGAGTACTGTGCCTTGTGGAACAGAGCTTTTCACCGTAGCTGCCTCGGACTTTACTCTGTTGACGACTACTCTCTGTGTTCTGTTAGTGAGGAAATTATAGATCCATCGACCGACTTTTCCTGTTATTCCTTTAGCACGCATTTTGTGCGCTATTACGCCATGGTCACACTTGTCGAAGGCTTTTGCAAAGTCTGTATATATTACATCTGCATTCTTTTTGTCTTCTAGTGCATTTAGGACCTTGTCGTAGTGATCCAATAGTTGAGACAGACAGGAGCGACCTGTTCTAAACCCATGTTGCCCTGGGTTGTGTAACTGATGGGTTTCTAGATGGGTGGTGATCTTGCTTCTTAGGACCCTTTCAAAGATTTTTATGATATGGGATGTTAGTGCTATTGGTCTGTAGTTCTTTGCTGTTGCTTTACTGCCCCCTTTGTGGAGTGGGGCTATGTCTGTTGTTTTTAGTAACTGTGGGACGACCCCCGTGTCCATGCTCCCTCTCCATAGGATGGAAAAGGCTCGTGATAGGGGCTTCTTGCAGTTCTTGATGAACAAAGAGTTCCATGAGTCTGGCCCTGGGGCAGAGTGCATGGGCATGTCATTTATCGCCTGTTCGAAGTCATTTGGCGTCAGGATAACATCGGATAGGCTTGTTTTAATCAAATTTTGTGGCTCTCTCATAAAAAATTCATTTTGATCTTCGACTCTCAGTCTGGTTAGCGGCTTGCTAAAAACTGAGTCATATTGGGACTTGAGTAGCTCACTCATTTCCTTGCTGTCATCTGTGTAGGACCCATCTTGTTTAAGTAGGGGCCCAATACTGGACGTTGTTCTCGATTTTGATTTGGCATAGGAGAAGAAATACTTTGGGTTTCTTTCGATTTCATTTATGGCTTTTAGTTCTTCCCGCGATTCCTGACTCCTAAGGGATTCTTTTAGCTTAAGTTCGATGCTTGCTATTTCTCTGACCAGTGTCTGCCTACACATTTCAGATATATTGACCTCTTTTAGCCGCTCTGTTATTCTTTTCCGTCGCCTGTAAAGGGAGCGCCTGTCTCTTTCTGTTTTACATCTACTCCTCCTTTTTCTTAGAGGAATAAGCCTTGTGCATACATCGAGTGCCACCGAGTTAATCTGTTCTAGGCATAAGTTGGGGTCTGTGTTGCTTAGTATATCTTCCCAGCTTATATCGGTTAGGACTTGGTTTACTTGGTCCCACTTTATGTTTTTGTTATTGAAGTTGAATTTGGTGAATGCTCCCTCGTGACTAATCTCATTATGTCGGTCTGGGGCTCCGCGCATACATGATTGAACCTCAATTATGTTGTGATCTGAGTATATTGTTTTTGATATGGTGACATTTCTTATCAGATCATCATTGTTAGTGAAGATGAGGTCTAGTGTATTCTCCAGTCTAGTGGGCTATATTATTTGCTGGTTTAAATTGACTTTTGTGCAGAGATTTAAAAGCTCGTGTGAGTGTGAGTTTTCATCAGAGCTGCCTCCTGGTGTTATTACTGCTACAATATTATTTGCTATATTCCTCCATTTTAGGTGCCTTAAGTTGAAGTCCCCCAGGAGCAAGATGTTGGGTGCAGGAGCTGGAAGGTTTTCCAGACAGTGGTCAATGCTCGCATTATCTCCAGCAGAAAATCATGCAGCCTTGAATGTCAGGATCCAGGTGATTACCGACTGAATCACCATGTTTAAAGTCTATTATGTATGTTTTTCTTCTTGTCATGATGACCACTCACACAATGACATGAATAAATACCTCAGGTGCATTGATGCTAGAGTTCAGACGCCCTCCAAGCTACATATATCCCCGTCCCTCCAAGCTACGAATATACCCGCCCCTCCAAGCTACGAATATCCCCGCCCCTCCAAGCTACGAATATCCCCGCCCCTCCAAGCCACGAATATCCCCGCCCCTCCAAGTTACGAATATCCCCGCCCCTCCAAGCTACAAATATCCCCTCCCCTCCAAGCTACAAATATCCCCTACCCTCCAAGCTACACATATCCCATCCCCTCCAAGCTACATATATCCCCTCCCCTCCAAGCTACATATATCCCCGCACCTCCAAGCTACAAATATCCAAGCCCCTCCAAGTTACAAATATCCCTGCCCCTCCAAGCTACAAATATTCCCTCCCCTCCAAGCTATATATATCCCCTCCCCTCCAAGCTACATATATCCCCTCCCATCCAAGCTACATATATCCCAGCCCCTCCAAGCTACAAATATCCAAGCCCCTCCAAGCTACAAATATCACCGCCACTAGAAAGCTACAAATATCCCATCCCCTCAAAGCTACATATATCCCCTCCACTCCAAGCTTCATATATCCCCTCCCCTCCAAGATACAGATATCTCCGCCCCTCCAAGCTACAAATATCCCCTCTCCTCCAAGCTACATATGTCCCCGTCCCTCCAAGCTACAGATATCCCCGCCCCTCCAAGCTACAAATATCCCCGCCCCTCCAAGCTACGTATATCCCCGCCCTTCCAAGCTACATATATCCCCGCCCTTCCAAGCTACATATATCCCCGCCCCTCTATGCTACAAATATCCCTGTCACTCCAAGATACAAATATACCCGCCCCTCCAAGCTAAATATATCCCCGCCCCTCCAAGCTACAAATATCCTCGCCGCTCCAAGCTACAAATATACCCGCCCCTCCAAGCTACAAATATCCCCGCCGCTCCAAGCTACAAATATCTCCTCCCCTCCAAGCTACAAATATCTCCTCCCCTTCAAGCTACAAATATACCCGACCCTCCAAGCTACAAATATCTCCTCCCATCCAAGCTACAAGTATTCCTGCCCCTCGAAGCTACAAATGTCCCCTCTAAACTACAAATAACCCCTCCCCTCCAAGCTACAAATATCCCCTCCCCTCCAAGCTACAAATACACCCGACCCTCCAAGCTACAAATATACCCGCCCCTCCAAGCTACAAATATCCCCTACCCTCCAAGCTACAAATATCCCCTCCCCTTCAAGCTTCAAATATACCCGACACTCCAAGCTACAAATATACCCGCTCCTCCAAGCTACAAATATACCTGCCCTTCCAAGCTACAAATATACCCGCCCCTCCAAGCTACAAATATACCCGCCCCTCCAAGCTACAAATATCCCCTCCCCTCCAAGCTACAAATATCCCCTCCCCTCAAAGCTACAAATATCCCACCCACTCCACGCTACAAATATCCCCTCCCCTCCAAGCTACAAATATCCCCTCCTCTCAAAGCTACAAATATCCCCTACACTCCAAGCTACAAATATCCCCGCCCCTTCAAGCTACAAATATACCCGCCCCTCCAAGCTACAAATACCCCCTCCACTCCAAGCTACAAATGTCCCCTACCCTCTAAGCTACAAATATCCCCTCCCCTCCTAGCTACAAATATCCCAGCCCCTCCAAGCTACAAATATACCCGCCCCTCCAAGCTACAAATATACCCTCCCCTCCAAGCTACAAATATACCCTCCCCTCCAAGCTTCAAATATCCCCTCCCCTCAAAGCTACAAATATCCCCTCCAAGCTACAAATATTTCCCCTCCAAGCTACAAATATCCCCGCCCCTCCAAGCTACAAATATCCCCTTCCAAGCTACAAGTATCCGTCCAAGCTACAAATATCCCCCCGCCAAATATTTCCAAGCTACAAATATCCCCGCCCCCCCTTCAAGCTACAAATATACCAGCCCCTCCAAGCTACAAATATCCCCTCCCCTCCAAGCTACAAATATCCCCGCCCCTCCAAGCTACAAATATACCCGCCCTTCAAAGCTACAAATGTACCCGCCCCTCCAAGCTACAAATATACCGCCCCTCCAAGCTACAAATATCCCCCCTCCAAGCTACAAGTATCCCCGCCCCTCCAAGCTACAAATGTATCCGCCCCTCCAAGCTACAAATATACCCGCCCCTTCAAGCTACAAATGTCCCCTCTAAACTACAAATAACCCCTCCCCTCCAAGCTACAAATATCCCCTCCCCTCCAAGCTACAAATGTATCCGCCCCTCCAAGCTACAAATATACCCGCCCCTTCAAGCTACAAATATACCCTCCCCTCCAAGCTACAAATATCCCCTCCCCTCAAAGCTTCAAATATCCCTTCCCCTCAAAGCTTCAAATATCTTCTCCCCTCCAAGCTACAAATATCCCCTCCCCTCCTAGCTACAAATATCCTCTCCCCTCCAAGCTACAAATATCCCCGCCCCTCCAAGCTACAAATATCCCCGCCCCTCCAAGCTACAAATATCCCCTCCCCTCCAAGCTACAAATATCCCCGCCCCTCCAAGCTACAAATTTCTCCTCCCCTCCAAGCTACAAATATCCCCTCCCCTCCTAGCTACAAATATCCCCTCCTCTCCAAACTACAAGTATCCGTGCCCCTCGAAGCTACAAGTATACTCTCTCCTCCAATCTACAAATATCCCCTCCCCTCCAAGCTACAAATATCCCCGCCCCTCCAAGCTACAAATATCCCCTCCCCTCCAAGCTACAAATATCCCCGCCCCTCCAAGCTACAAATATCCCCTCCCCCCAAAGCTAAAAATATCCCCGCCCCTCCAAGCGACAAATAGCAACTCCCCTCCAAGCTACAAATATCCCCGCCCCTCCAAGCTACAAATATACCCTCCCCCCAAAGCTAAAAATATGCCCTCCTTTCCAAGCTACAAATATCCCCTCCCCTCCAAGCTACAAATATCCCTTCCCCTCCTAGCTACAAATATCCCCGCCCCTCCAAGCTACAAATATACCCGCCCCTCCAAGCTACAAATATACCCTCCCCTCCAAGCTACAAATATACCCTCCCCTCCAAGCTACAAACATCCCCGCCCCTCAAAGCTACAAATATACCCTCCTCTATAAGCTACAAATATCCCCGCCCCTCCAAGCTACAAATATCCCCTCCTCTATAAGCTACAAATATCCCCGCCTTTCCAAGCTACAAATATCCCCGCCCCTCAAAGCTACATATATACCCGGCCCTCCAAGCTTCAAATATCCCCTCCCCTCCAAGCTACAAATATCCCCTCCCCTCCAAGCTACAAATATCCCCTCCCCTCCAAGCTACAAATATACCCGCCCCTCCAAGCTACAAATATACCCTCCCCTCCAAGCTACAAATATACCCTCCCCTCCAAGCTACAAATAAACCCACCCTCCAAGCTGCAAATATCCCCCCTCCAAGCTACAAGTATCCCCCCTTTCCAAGCTACAAATATCCCCGCCCCTCCAAGCTACAAATATACCCACCCTCCAAGCTACAAATGTCCTTTCTCCTCCAAGCTACAAATATCCCCTCCCCTCCAAGCTACAAATATCCCTTCCCTTCCAAACTACAAATATCCCCGCCCCTCCAAGCTACAAATATACCCGCCCCTCCAAACTATAAATATACTCGCCCCTCCAAGCTACAAATATACCCGCCCCTCCAAGCTACAAATATCCCCTCCCATAAATGCAACAAATATCCCCACCCCTCCAAGCTACAAATATCTCCTCCCCTTCAAGCTACAAATATCCCTGCCCCTCCAAGCTACATATAACTCCTCCCCTCCAAGCTACAAATATCCCCGCCCCTCCAAGCTACAAATATCTCCTCCTCCTCCTCCAAGCTACAAATATCCCTGCCCCTAAAAGCTACAAATATCCCCTCCAAGCTACAAATATCCCCTAGCCTCCAAGCTATAAATATCCCCTCCCTTCCAAGCTACAAATATACCCGCCCCTCCAAGCTACAAATATACCCGCCCCTCCAAGCTACAAATATCCCCTCCCCTCCAAGCTACAAATATCCCCTCCCCTTCAAGCTACAAATATACCCGACCCTCCAAGCTACAAATATACCCGCCCCTCCAAGCTACTAATATCCCCTCCCCTCCAAGCTACTAATATCCCCTCCCCTTCAAGCTACAAATATACCCGCCCCTCCAAGCTACAAATATACCCGCCCCTCCAAGCTACAAATATACCCGCCCCTCCAAGCTACAAATATACCCTCCCCTTCAAGCTACAAATATACCCGCCCCTCCAAGCTACAAATATACTCGCCCCTCCATGCTGCAAATATACCTTCCTCTCCAAGCTACAAATATACCCTCCCCTCAGATGACCAAAAGCTTTAGCTGCTGGTCATCATACAACTAAGACCCGCGTCTGGAAACATTTTTTTCCTGTTTCCTGACAAATAAAACATTATCAGCCAATGTTTGAACTTCTGCATTTACGCTAAAGTTCGCAGTCATAAGGAAAGCGGTAAAACTGTAGGGGTAACACTGGTGAATTTGAGGTGATCATATCTGATAGAAGGAAATGGAAGGGTAGCTCCCGTTCCTTGGATCACACTAGATCAACAATGTCACCATGGTCACCATAAACGGTCACTAGTCAGCCAAAGTCACTATAGTTATAGAAACAGTCCCAATAGTCACCATAAGTCACTATAATCACCATAACAGTCACTAGTCAGTCACTATAGTCACCATAGGTATACCTACAGTCACCATAAACAGTTACCACAAGACACTACAGTCACCATAACAGTGAACAACACAGTAGTCAACACAGGCCCGGTGGTCTGGTGGCTAAAGCTCCCGCTTCACACACGGAGGGCCCGGGTTCGATTCCCGGCGGGTGGAAACATTTCGACACGTTTCCTTACACCTGTTGTCCTGTTCACCTAGCAGCAAATAGGTACCTGGGTGTTAGTCGACTGGTGTGGGTCGCATCCTGGGGGACAAGATTAAGGACCCCATTGGAAATAAGTTAGACAGTCCTCGATGACGCACTGACTTTCTTGGGTTATCCTGGTTGGCTAACCCTCCGGGGTTAAAAATCCAAACGAAATCCTATCCTATCCCGACATTCAAACACCCGACAAAACTAATCATTAAACACAACCTGTACACGATCATAACCTACATAATGCATCATAAAGACTAAACTTAACCAGAAAGACTTACCTTAAGCAGAGTTACCTATGAGAACGAAGTGTAACACCTTCCCTTGCTATGTCCAGGAGGTGACTGAGTGCTCAAGATCAGATCAGATCAGGACTCACAGGTAAGGACCCACGAGAGGCGAGGGGCAAATGGGGACAGTGCGAAGAATAGACGGTGAGAGGAATGTCTTGAGCCGAAGAGAGAAGAGTCAGGACTAGACCCAACTGCTAAGCGTGGATAAACAATAACGAAGACGACATAGAAGACAGCAGGAACTCTGCAGGTGCTGATTGCAACTTGCTGGATGGAAGATTGCTGCATCTTGATGTTGATTGGCGGCTGGCAGAAGCTGGAGGCGTGGTCAAGGGAGGCTAGCTTCTTGATTGCTCAGGTGTCGTTAAAGTGTGAGTCAGGAGTTACATCATTTCTTCAGTGTTGGAGGCATTCCTTATGTTGTGCAGTTGTTGGGAGGAAACGATGAGTAGTCTTGTAATCTTGGGTCGAATTTATGGGTCGGCTTGTAACTGGTCAAAGGTCATCTTGAGTGTCGTGAAGGAGCAGTGGGTTCCTTTACGATTTGTAAACTTGACTGTTCTGTCGTGTAATTTCTCGTACAAAGTGTCGACATTCATGGTGGGTTCTTGGTCAAGAGTCGTATAAAAAGTTATATCTTTCCAGTGTAGGTATTGATCTCAGTGTTGGTCTTCTGTATTAATACGTCGAGTGATGACTGGTGAGGTTTTTGTTGGTGGTTGCAGCATTGAAGGTTCATTCAATGTTGGTGTCTCTGCTACAGAGTGTGTAGAAGACTGTGGTGGAATCGTGGCTTCTGATTGGTCCATTTGAGTAGTGGTGAGTGGAGGCGAAGGAAAGATATTTGCGCCGCCACGACGAGCCAATCGACGAATAGGAGACGTGGTGACGTCACTAGTTGTTGGTGGTGTTGGAGCTGCTGGCACAGAGGTGGAAATTAGATCCTTTGGGAATTTTAGTATTTCTTCCGATGGTGGAGATGATGGGAATATGAATGATGGCATATTATTTAATGCAAATAACTCGTTGATGGTAGAGTTAAAGGATCCAGGTACAGCCATGTTCTGCATGTGAGCGTATAGTAAACAGTAGTGGATCTTGGTTACCTCATGTTGGAAAAGTGATGATGGTGGAGGCGGGCTGAGTAGATGCTTGAAGTAATTTCAACCCAGCTGCCTGGGGCTTTAAATACTCGTGATGTCACTTCCAGGTGTTGGCAGCCAGGTTTTTCCTCCTTTGATCCCAGGAATTGGAGTTCTTTTTTTTCCATTAGTAGGATCAAATCTAATTGAACTTCTGTTTAATTCCCCCGCAGGTGGAGTGGGAAATATTGATAATTTACCTATAATTTTTGTGTAGGGAATGATAGGGCTAATGTTTATTACTGACAAATTCCTTATATGTATATTGTAAGGGGCTGTCTAGACTCGCAATATAACCCTACAAAAATACCCATGTAATACAGATTTGCACAAATCCTCACAAATGGGGTCCAATGACGACTTACCTTGGGATCAGTTGCAAAGCCGGAGTTATTCCTAGATGTCTATCTCAACCGAGGACGATTGAATCACTTATAATTGCACCGGTAGCCTTAAGTCATGAATTAATATAGGAATTATCTTACGTTCTCTTCTCTCGTGATAACACGGCTGGGCCCTTCAGCTATCCCTTACGAAATATATCCATATCCCACATTATTTGGTATCCATACCCCTTGGGGGTAAGGGAGTCGATTTATGAAAAATTTGCTGTTAGCTTATAAATATATATAATGAAACCCTTATGATTTTCTTTCAGCTATTCTGTTCTTATATAACTTAATCCCAAAGGTTATAATTCTAACAATAATTTTTGAAAGGGTGGAGAGGTAAGCCAGCAGAAGGCCTCTGTCAGATAACCAAAAGCTCCAGCGTCAGGAAATGCTTGTCCTGTTTCTTGATAAATCTTATCTAAGCTAAGCTAGCTATACATATGTAAAGCAAACCCAAGTTGCTGACATCTGTTAAAGTCATACTGGTACCTAACAGGACTGGTGGTGGTGATGATTTAGACAGTCTGGCGGAGGAGGTATGGGCACATACTGGGCAATCCACTGGGGGTTCTGAATTCGTAAAAAGGTTAAGAACCTCTGGCTTAGTGACTAAGACCTAAAGACATCCGTGGAAGGTAAAGTTGTAGGACTATAGAGAACAACAACATCGGTATTTAAGCTAATTACTCTTACATTCCTGATTTAACTGTCTGAACTAAAATTTTAGACTACGTTCTAGCATAATAATAATAACAATAATAATAATAATAATAATAATAATAATAATAATAATAATAATAATAATAATAATAATAATAATAATAACAATAATAATACCTATTTTCTACAAGTACATGTACAAGGTATACAGACCATAGATGACATCAATGACATACTACTATATAGAAAGTCACTTGTTATGTAGAGCATTTCCCGCAAATTAGATCAGTTTTATCCCAGGATGTGACCCACACCAGTCCACTAACACCCAGGTACCCATTTTACTGATGGGTGAACATAGACAGTCGGTGTAAGGCAACACGCCCGATGTTTCCACCTGTTGCCGGGAATCGAACCCGGACCCCTCACCGTGTGAAACGAGAGCTTTTGCCTCCAGGCCTGGGGTCACCGTACCAACTAATTTACAATCAAGGACCCCCAATATAAGTCACTGACTTTTTGGGGGTTATCCTAGGTAATATACACATATGTTACCATATATGATAATTGCAAATATTCACACCTGTACATAAATAAGCTTAAGTCAGAAGTTTAACTTCGTCTCAACACTTCTCAGTGGCTAGCGAGTCCCTCTCTAAACCAACCACCGTCACAATGTGTCGTTACACTTGTACTGATAACTTGGGTTTTTCACAGTGTGCGGTGGAGTGTATATGGTGAAGTGTTTGTGGTAGAGTGTTGAGAGTATGTGAAGTGTGTATGTTGCAGTGTATATGTTGTGTATGTGGTGGAGTGTGTATGGTAAAATTAGTGGTGGCACATTTGATCAGCAAACCCAGGAGCACAATCAAACTACAAAATATAAAAGATTTCTCTGATATACAACAGCAAGTTACGAAGCAGTGTAAGGGTTATCATGTACAATGTTCGCATTATCTACAGCAGTGAATCATGCAGCCTTGAATGTCAGGATCCAGGTGATTACCGACTGAATCTCCTTACTAAAAGTCTATTATGCGTGTTTTTCTTTTTGTCATGATGAGCACTCACACAATGACATATATAAATACGACAGGCGCGTTGATGCTACAGTTCAGACGCCCTCCAAGCTTCATATATCCCCGCCCCTCCAAGCTCGGAATATGCCCGCCCCTTCAAGTTACGAATATCCCCGCCCCTCCAAGCTACGAATATCCCCGCCCCTCCAAGCTACAAATATCCCCTCCCCTCCAAGCTACATATATCCCCTCCCCTCCAAGCTACAAATATCCCATCCACTCCAAGCTACATATATCCCAGCCCCTCAAAGCTACAAATATCCCCGCCCCTCCTAACTACAAATATCCCGTCCCCTCCAAGCTACATATATTCCCTCCCCTCCAAGCTACGAATATCTCCGCCTCTCCAAGCTACGAATATCCCCTCCCCTCCAAGCTACAAATATCCCCTTCCCTCCATACTACATATATCCCCTCCTCTCCAAGCTACATATATCCCCTCCCCTCCAATCTACATATATCCCCGCCCCTCCAAACTCCAAATATACCCGCCCCTCCAAGCTACAAACATCCCCTCCCCTCCAAGCTTCAAATATCCTCTCCCCTCCAAGCTACATATATCCCCGCCCTTCCAAGCTACAGATATCCCCGCCCCTCCAAGCTACAAATATCCCCGCCCCTCCAAGCTACAAATAAGCCCGCCCCTCCAAGCTTCATATATCCCTGCCCCTCCAAGCTACATATATCCCAGCCACTCCAAGCTACAAATATCCCCGCCGCTCCAAGCTACACATATACCCGCCCCTCCAAGATACAAATATCCCCGCCCTTTCAAGCTGCAAATATACCCGCCCCTCCAAGCTACAAATATACCCTCCCCTCAATGCTACAAATATCCCCTCCCCTCCAATCTACAAATAACCCCTCCCCTCCAAGCCACAAATATCCCCTCCCCTCCGAGCTACAAATATCCACTCCCATCAGAGCTTCAAATATCCCCTCCCCTCAAAGCTACAAATATCCCCTCCTCTCCAAGCTACAAATATCCCCTCCCCTCAAAGCAAAAAATATCCCGTCCCCTCAAAGCTACAAATATCCCCTCCCCTCAAAGCTACAAATATCCACTCCCCTCGAAGCTACAAATATCCCCTCCCCTCAAAGCTACAAATATCCACTCCCCTCAAAGCTACAATTATCCCCCCCTCCAAGCTACAAATATCCCCGCCCCTCCAAGCTACAAGTATCCCCGCCCCTCTAAGCTACAAATATACCCTCCCCTCCAAGCTTCAGATATCCCCGCCCCTCCAAGCTACAAATATACAAGCCCCTCCAAGCTACAAATGTCCCCTCCCCTCCAAGCTACAAATATCCCCTCCCCTCCAAGCTACAAATATCCCCTCCCCTCCAAGCTACAAATATCCCCTCCCCTCCAAGCTACAAATATACCAGCCACTCCAAGATTCAAATATACCCTCCCCTCCAAACTACAAATATTCCCTCCCATCCAGCTACAAATATCCCCGCCCCTCCAAGCTACAAATATCCCCTAACCTCCAAGCTACAAATATCCCCTCCCCTCCAAGCTACAAATATCCCCTCCCCTCCAAGCTACAAATATCCCCTCCCCTCCAAGCTACAAATATACCCTCCCCTCCAAGCTACAAATATCTCCGCCCCTCCAAGCTACAAATATCCCCTCCACTCCAAGCTACAAATATCCCCGCCCCTCCAAGCTACAAATATCCCCGACGTTCCAAGCTAAAAATATACCCGCCCCTCCAAGCTACAAATATCCCCGCCCCTCCAAGCTACAAATTTCCCCTCCCCTCCAAGCTACAAATATCCTCGCCCCTCCAAGCTACAAATATCCCAGCCCCTCTTAGCTACAAATATACCCGCCCCTCCAAGCTATAAATATACCCTCCCCTCCAAGCTACAAATATACCCTCCCCTCCAAGCTACAAATATCCCCTCCCCTCCAAGCTACAAATATCCCCTCCCCTCCAAGCTACAAATATCCCCTCCACTCCAAGCTACAAATATCCCCTCCCCTATAAGCTACAAATATACCCGCCCATTCAAGCTATAAATATCACCTCCCCTCCAAGCTACAAATATCCCCTCCCATCCAAGCTACAAATATCCCCGCCCCTCCAAGCTACTAATATACCCGCCCCTCCAAGCTACAAATATACCCTCCCCTCCAAGCTACAAATATCCCCTCCCCTCCAAGCTACAAATATACCCGCCCCTCCAAGCTACAAATATACCCTTCCCTCCAAGCTACAAATATCCCCTCTCCTGCAAGCTACAAATATCCTCTCCCCTCCAGGCTACAAATATCCCCTCCCCTCAAAGCTACAAATATCCCCTCCCATCAAAGCTACAAATATCCCCTCCCCTCAAAGCTACAAATATCCCCTCCCCTCAAAGCTACAAATATCCCCTCCCCTCAAAGCTACAAATATCCCCTCCAAGCTACAAATATCCCCTCCCCTCCAAGCTACAAATATCCCCTCCCTTCAAAGCTACAAATATCCCCTACCCTCCAAGGTACAAATATCCCCGCCCCTCCAAGCTACAAATATACCCTCACCTCCAAGCTAAAATATCCCCTCCCCTCCAAGCTACAAATATCCCCTCCCCTCAAAGCTACAAATATCCCCTCCCCTCAAAGCTACAAATATCCCCTCCCCTCAAAGCTACAAATATCCCCTCCCCTCAAAGCTACAAATATCACCTCCCCTCTAAGCTACAAATATCCCCTCCAAGCTACAAATATCCCCTCCCCTCCAAGCTACAAATATCCCCTCCCTTCAAAGCTACAAATATCCCCTCCCCTCCAAGCTACAAATATCTCCGCCCCTCCAAGCTACAAATATCCCCTCCCCTCCAAGCTACAAATATCCCCGCCCCTCCAAGCTACAAATATACCCTCCCCTCCAAGCTACAAATAAAGATAAAGCTTCTGGTGAGCGAAACATTGCACTGATAAAGCCCATCCCTCCCCCCATTCCTTCCCATCAAAACATCACGAAAAATGAAAAAACAGACGAAGTACATTGAAAAAGGAAACAGGAGAACAGCTGTCTTCTTCCAATATATTTTTTTCCGTGTTCCCATAAATAAATGTCAAGTTACATGGGACAGTAAAATTTAAAAATGAAAATGAAAAAAATAAAACGAAAAAATATATATACCACAAAATATATATACGAATATATACATAAATGTTGATATACATACATTTACATAATATATATCATTACTAACAGCAATGTGATTATTGGTCATTAATTATTTTAAGCCAGTGGAAGGCCTCGGTCAGATGACCAAAAGCTCTAGCTGCTAGTCATCATACAACTAAGACCCGCGTCAGGAAACTTTTTTTCCTGTTTCCTGACAAAAAAAAACATTATCAGCTAATGTTTGAACTTCTGCATTTACATTAAAGTTCGCAGTCATGAGGAAAGCGTTAAAACTGTAGGGGTAACACTGGTGAATTTGAGGTGATCAGATCTGATAGAAGGAAAGTGGACTCAGAGGTAAGGACCCACGAGGGGCGAGGGGCAAGTGGGGACAGTGCGAAGAATAGACGGTGAGAGGAATGTCTTGAGTCGAAGAGAGAAGAGTCAGGACTAAACCCAACTGCTAAGCCTGGATAAACAATAACGAAGACGACATAGAAGACAGCAGGAACTCTGGAGGTGCTGATTGCAACTTGCTGGATGGAAGACTGCTGCATCTTGTTGATTGGCGGCTGGCAGAAGCTGGAGGCGTGGTCAAGGGAGACTAGCTTCTTGATTGGTCAGGTGTCGTTTAATTGTGAATCAGGAGTTACTTTATTTCTTCAGTGATAGAGGCATTTCTTATGTTGGAAGGAAACGATGAGTAGTCTTGTAATCTTGGGTCGAAATGCTGGGTCGGCTTGTAACTGGTCAAAGGTCATCTTGAGAGTAGTGAAGGAGCAGTGGGATCCTTTACGATTTGTAAACTTGACTGTTCTGTCGTGTAATTTCTCGTACAGTGTCGACATTCATGGTGGGTTCTTGGTCAGGAGTCGTATAAAAAGTTATATCTTTCCAGTGTAGGTAATGATCTCGGTGTTGATCTTCTGTATTAATACGTCGAGTGATGACTTGTGAGGTTTTTGTTGGTGGTTGCAGCATTGAAGGTTCATTCAATGTTGTTGTCTTCGCTTCAGAGTGTTTCGAAGACCGTGGTGGAATCGTGACTTCTGATTGGTCCATTTGAGTAATGGTGAGTGGAGGTGAAGGAGGTACGCCGCCACGACGAGCCAATCGACGAATAGGAGGCGTTTTAGTGACGTCACTAGTTGTTGGAGATGTTGGAGCTGCTGGCTCAGAGGTGGTAATTAGGTCCTTGGTGAATTTTAGTATTTCTTCCGAAGGTGGAGATGCTGGGAATATGAATGATGGCATATTATTTAATGCAAATAACTCGTTGATGGTAGAGTTAAAGGTTCCAGGTACAGCCATGTTCTGCATGTGAGCGTATAGTAGACAGTAGTGGATCTTGGTTACGTTACATGGAGGAGTGATGATGGTGGAGGCTGGCTGAGTAGATGCTTGAAGTAATTTTGTAGTGTTAGCTTGTATCTTTGCAATTGCTGCATACGTTGGTGTGTTGCTAGTAGGTTTTTTCTTTGCTGAATCTTGTGTTTTTTTCACAATATCCTTTCTTGTAGGACATTTTGCTGCCAGTGTATGGTGGTCGTTACTCTTACAGTTTAAGCACGCTGGTTGTGTTGGAGCAGCAGCGGTGCAGGAACTGAAGGTGTGTCCCTCACTACCACATGTAGTGCAGAACTTCTTGTCTTTTACTGGACATGCTTTGGTGGTGTGATGGTATGAATAACAGTTCCAGCAATGTTGGATGTACTGATATCTCTCTGCTTCAATGTAGGTAGGACTGATGTAGTAGTAGTAGACAGCAATACCTTCGTTCAGAGCAGTGGCAGCCATGTTGACGTCGGTGAAGGTGACCTTGAGCATGGACGATGCATTCGGGATTTTTGTAATGCTGTCAACAGTAGCCCAAGTATTTTGCGTCTCGATGGATGTCTTGAGTTCTGCAGGTGTTTGAGACGTCAGAATCTTGTCAAGTTTTTTAAGGAATACTGATTTCCTTGCCCTGAGGGCAGGAGATGACGTAACAGTAAACCCTTGAGCAGTAAGTGTAGTGGTGGCTTCTGTAGTGAGTAGCTTCTCTGCTTCAGCATCATCGTGACATACAACAATGAATGCTTTTTTCAGGGACAAAATGGTGTTGAATTTAACTTGCAGTGCTCCCTGAACAACAGTTGCAAGAGCAATCTTCGTTGAATCATCAACGGTACCACTTTTTGGCTTGATCTTTACACGATTTGCGTAGCTCATCGTGCAAGTCAAGGTGAAGACGACGCTGGTAAAGGTTCCCCTCCCCAACGGGGATCGTAGGGAGACAGAGTAAGGAAGGAGAGCTGCTATGACCTGCCAGGGCGAGAGTCAATTGGAGTTTTTTTTTTCCATTAGTAGGATCAAATCTAATTGAACTTCTGTTTAATTCCCCCGCAGGTGGAGTGGGAAATATTGATAATTTACCTATAATTTTTGTGTAGGGAATGATAGGGCTAATGTTTATTACTGACAAATTCCTTATATGTATATTGTAAGGGGCTGTCTAGACTCGCAATATAACCCTACAAAAATATCCATGTAATACAGATTTGCACAAATCCTCACAAATGGGGTCCAATGACGACTTACCTTGGGATCAATTGCAAAGCCGGAGTTATTCCTAGATGTCTATCTCAACCAAGGACGATTGAATCACTTATAATTGCACCGGTAGCCTTAAGTCATGAATTAATATAGGAATTATCTTACGTTCTCTTCTCTCGTGATAACACGGCTGGGCCCTTCAGCTATCCCTTAGGAAATATATCCATATCCCCCATTATTTGGTATCCATACCCCTTGGGGGTAAGGGAGTCGATTTATGAACAACTTGCTGTTAGCTTATAAATATATATAATAAAACCGTTATGATTTTCTTTCAGCTATTCTGTTCTTATATAACTTAATCCCAAAGACTATAATTCTAACGATCATTTTTGAAAGGGTGGAGAGGTAAGCCAGCGGAAGGCCTCTGTCAGATAACCAAAAGCTCCAGCGTCAGGAAATGCTTGTCCTGTTTCTTGACAAATCTTACCTAAGCTAAGCTAGCTATACATATGTAAAGCAAACCCAAGTTGCTGACATCTGTTAAAGTCATACTGGTACCAAACAGGACTGGTGGTGGTGATGATTTAGACAGTCTGGCGGAGGAGGTATGGGCACATACTGGGCAATCCACTGGGGGTTCTGAATTCGGAAAAAGGTTAAGAACCTCTGCCTTAGTGACTAAGCCCTAAAGACATCCGTGGAAGGTAAAGTTGTAGGACTATGGAGAACAACAACATCGGTATTTAAGCTAATTACTCTTACATTCCTGATTTAACTGTCTGAACTAAAATTTTAGACTACGTTCTAGCTTAATAACAACAATAATAATAATAATAATAATAATAATAATAATAATAATAATAATAATAATAATAATAATAATATCTATTTTCTACAAGTACATGTACAAGGTATACAGACCATAGATGACATCAATGACATACTACTATATAGAAAGTCACTTGTTATATAGAGCATTTCCCACAAATTAGATCAGTTTAATCCCAGGATGTGACCCACACCAGTCCACTAACACACAGGTACCTATTTTACTGATGGGTGAACATAGACAGTCGGTGTAATGCTACACGCTCGATGTTTCCATTTCTTGCCGGGAATCGAACCCGGACCCCTAACCGTGTGAAACGAGAGCTTTTGCCTCCAGGCCTGGGGTCACCGTACCAACTAATTTACAATCAAGGACCCCCAATATAAGTCACTGACTTTTTGGGGGTCATCCTAGGTAATATACACATATGATACCATATATGATAATTGCAAATATTCACACCTGTACGTAAATAATCTTAAGTCAGAAGTTTAACTTCGTCTCAACACTTCTCAGTGGCTAGCGAGTCCCTCTCTAAACCAACCATCGTCACAATGTGTCGTTACACTTGTACGGATAACTTGGGTTTTTCACAGTGTGCGGTGGAGTGTATATGGTGAAGTGTTTGTGGTAGAGTGTAGAGAGTATGTGAAGTGTGTATGTTGCAGTGTATATGTTGTGTATGTGGTGGAGTGTGTATGGTAAAATTAGTGGTGGCACATTTGATCAGCAAACCCAGGAGCACAATCAAACTACAAAATATAAAATATTTCTCTGATATACAACAGCAAGTTACGAAGCAGTGTAAAGGGTTACCAGGTACAATGTTCGCATTATCTGCAGCAGTGAATCATGCAGCCTTGAATGTCAGGATCCAGGTGATTACCGACTGAATCACCATGCTTAAAGTCTATTATGTATGTTTTTCTTCTTGTCATGATGACCACTCACACAATGACATGCATAAATACCTCAGACGCGTTGATGCTAGTGTTCAGACTCCCTCCAAGCTACATATATCCCCGCCCCTCCAAGCTACATATATCCCCGCCCCTCCAAGCTACATATATCCCCGCCCCTCCAAGCTACATATATCCCCGCCCCTCCAAGCTACATATATCCCCGCCCCTCCAAGCTACAAATATCACCGCCCCTCCAAGCTACATATATCCCCGCCCCTCCAAGCTACAAATATCCCCGCCGGTCCAAGCTACAAATATACCTGCCGCTCCAAGCTACAAATATAACCGCCTCTCCAAGCTATAAATATACCCGATCCTCCAAGCTACATATATCCCTGCCCCTCCAAGCTACAAATATCCCCACCCCTCCAAGCTACAAATATCCCCTCCCCTCCAAGCTATAAATATCTCCTTCCCTCCAAGCTACAAATATCCCCAAATATACAAATATCTCCTTCCCTCCAAGCTACAAATATCCCCGCCTCTCCAAGCTACAAATATCCCCGCGCCTCCAAGCTACGAAGATCCCCGCCCCTCCAAGCTACAAATATCCCCGCCCCTCCAAGCTACAAATATCCCCGCCCATTCAAGCTACAAATATCCCCTCCCCTCCAAGCTACAAATATCCCCGCCCCTCCAAGCTACAGATATCCCCGCCCCTCCATGCTACAAATATCCCCGCCCCTCCAAGCTACAAATATTCCCGCCCCTCCAAGCTACAAATATCCCCACCCCTCCAAGCTACAAATATACCCTCCCCTCCAAGCTACAAATATACCCGCCCCTCCAAGCTACAAATATACCCGCCCCTCCAAGCTACAAATATCCCCTCCACTCCAAGCTACAACACTTCTCAGTGGCTAGCGAGTCCCTCTCTAAACCAACCACCGTCACAATGTGTCGTTACACTTGTACGGATAACTTGGGTTTTTCACAGTGTGCGGTGGAGTGTATATGGAGGAATGTGTAGTGGAGTGTGCATGGTGAAGTGTTTGTGGTAGAGTGTAGAGAGTATGTGAAGTGTGTATGTTGCAGTGTATATGTTGTGTATGTGGTGGAGTGTGTATGGTAAAATTAGTGGTGGCACATTTGATCAGCAAACCCAGGAGCACAATCAAACTACAAAATATAAAAGATTTCTCTGATATACAACAGCAAGTTACGAAACAGTGTAAAGGGTTACCAGGTACAATGTTCGCATTATCTGCAGCAGTGAATCATGCAGCCTTGAATGTCAGGATCCAGGTGATTACCGACTGAATCACCATGATAAAAGTCTATTATGTATGTTTTTCTTCTTGTCATGATGACCACTCACACAATGACATGCATAAATACCTCAGGCGCGTTGATGCTAGTGTTCAGACTCCCTCCAAGCTACATATATCCCCGCCCCTCCAAGCTACATATATCCCCGTCCCTCCAAGCTACATATATCCCCGCCCCTCCAAGCTACATATATCCCCGTCCCTCCAAGCCTCGAATATCCCGCCCCTCCAAGTTACGAATATCCCCGCCCCTCCAAGCTACAAATATCCAAGCCCCTCCAAGCTACAAATATCCCCTCCCCTCCAAGCTACATATATCCCCTCCCCTCCAAGCTACATATATCCCCTCCCCTCCAAGCTACATATATCCCCTCCCCTCCAAGCTACATATATCCCCGCCCCTCCAAGCTACAAATATCCCCGCCCCTCCAAGCTACAAATATCCAAGCTACCCTCCCCTCCAAGCTACATATATCCCCATATATCCCCCCTCCAAGCTACAGAATATCCCCGCCCCTCCAAGCTACAAATATCCCTACATATATCCCCGCCCCTCCAAGCTACAAATATCCCCGCCCCTCCAAGCCCCTCCTACAAATATCCCCGCCCCTCCAAGCTACATATATACCCGCCGCTCAAAGTTACATATTTCCCCGCTCCTCCAAGCTACATATATCCCCGCCCCTCAAAGCTACAAATATCCCCGCTGCTCCAAGCTACAAATATACCCGCCCCTGCAAGATACAAATATACCGACCCCTCCATGCTACAAATATCCCCGTCCCTCCAAGCTACAAATATCCCTGTCCCTCCAAGCTACAAATATAACCGCCCCTCCAAGCTACAAATATTCCCTCCCCTCCAAGCTACAAATATCTCCTCCCCTCCAAGCTACAAAAATTCCCGCTCTCCAAGCTACAAATATCCCCGCCCGTCCAAGCTACAAATATCCCCTCCCCTCCAAGCAACAAATATTCCCTCCCCTCCAAGCTACAAATATCCCTGCCCCTCCAAGCTACAAATATCCCTGTCCCTCCAAGATACAAATATCCACGCCCCTCCAAGCTACAAATATCCTCGCCAAGCTACAAATATCCCCTCCCCTCCAAGCTACATATATCCCCTCCCCTAAAAGCTACAAATATCCCCGCCCCTCCAATATATCCCCTCCCCTCCAAGCTACATATATCCCCGCCCCTCCAAGCTACAAATATCCTCGCCCATCGAAAGCTACAAATATCCCATCCCCTCCAAGCTACATATATCCCCTCCCCTCCAAGCTACGAATATCCCCGCCTCTCCAAGCTACGAATATCCCCGCCACTCCAAGCTACAAATATCCCCCCCCCTCCAAGCTACAAATATCCCCTCCAAGCTACAATATATCCCCGCCCCTCCAAGCTACAGATATCCCCGCCCCTCCAAGCTACATATATCCCCGCCCCAAGCTACAAATATACCCGCCCCTGCAAGATACAAATATACCGACCCCTCCATGCTACAAATATCCCCGTCCCTCCAAGCTACAAATATCCCTGTCCCTCCAAGCTACAAATATAACCGCCCCTCCAAGCTACAAATATCCCCTCCCCTCAAAGCTACAAATATCCCCACCACTCCAAGCTACAAATATCCCCTCCCCTCAAAGCTACAAATATCCCCGCCCCTCCAAGCTACAAATATCCCCTCCCCTCCAAGCTACAAATATCCATGCCCCTCCAAGCTACATATATCTCCTCCCCTCCAAGCTACAAATATCCCCGCCCCTCCAAGCTACAAATATCTCCTCCCCTCCAAGCTAAAAATATCCCCTCCCCTTCAAGCTACAAATATACCCGCCCCTCCAAGCTACAAATATCTCCTCCCCTCCAAGCTACAAATATCCCTGCCATTCCAAGCTACAAATATACCCGCCCCTCCAAGCTACAAATATACCCGCTCCTCCAAGCTACAAATATACCCGCTCCTCCAAGCTACAAATATACCCGCTCCTCCAAGCTACAAATATACCCGCTCCTCCAAGCTACAAGTATACCCGCCCCTCCAACTACAAATATACCCGCCCCTCCAAGCTAAAAATATACCCTCCCCTCCAGGCTGCAAATATCCCCTCCCCTCCAAGCTACAAATATCCCCTCCACTCCAAGCTCCAAATATACCCGCTCATACAAGCTACAAATATCCCCTCCCCTCCAAGCTCCAAATATACCCGCTCATACAAGCTACAAATATCCCCTCCCCTCCAAGCTACAAATATCCCCTCCCCTCCAAGCTACAAATATCCCCTCCCCTTCAAGCTACAAATATATTTGCCCCTCCAAGCTACGAATATACCCGACCCTCCAAGCAACAAATATACCCGCCCTTCCAAGCTACAAATATACCCTCCCTCCAAGCTACAAATATACCCTCCCCTCAAAGCTACAAATATCCCCTCCCCTTCAAGCTACTAATATCCCCGCCACTCCAAGCTACAAATATCCCCTCCCCTCAAAGCTACAAATATACCCTCCCTCCAAGCTACAAATATACCCTCCCCTCAAAGCTACAAATATCCCCTTCTCTCCAAGCTACAAATATCCATGCCCCTTTAAGCTACAAATATACCCGCCCCTCCAAGCTACAAATATCCCCTCCCCTCGAAGCTACAAATATTCCCTCCCCTCCAAGCTACTCCCCTGCCCCTTTAAGCTACAAATATACCCGCCCCTCCAAGCTACAAATATCCCCTCCCCTCGAAGCTACAAATATTCCCTCCCCTCCAAGCTACAAATATCTCCTCCCCTCCAAGCTACAAAAATTCCCGCTCTCCAAGCAACAAATATACCCGCCCCTCCAAGCTACAAATATACCCTCCCCCCAAAGCTAAAAATATACCCTCCTTTCCAAGCTACAAATATCCCCGCCCGTCCAAGCTACAAATATCCCCTCCCCTCCAAGCAACAAATATCCCCGCCCCTTCAAGCTGCAAATATCCCTGCCCCTCCAAGCTACAAATATACCCGCCCCTCCAATCTACAAATATCCCCTCCCCTCCAAGCTACAAATATCCCCTCACCTCCAAGCTACAAATATCCCCTCCTTTCCAAGGCTACAAATATCCCCTCCCTTCCAAGCTACAAATATCCCCTCCCCTCCAAACTACAAATATCCCCGCCCCTCCAAGCTACAAATATACCCGCCCCTCCAAGCTAAAAATATACCCTCCCCTCCAAGCAACAAATATTCCCTCCCCTCCAAGCTACAAATATCCTCGCCCCTTCAAGCTACAAATATTCCCTCCCCTCCAAGCTACAAATATCCCCACCCCTCCAAGCTACAAATATTCCCGCCCCTCCAAGCTACAAATATACCCTCCCCTCCAAGCTACAAATATCCCTGCCCCTCCAAGCTACAAATATCCTCTCCCCTCCAAGCTACAAATATACCTGCCCCTCCAAGCTGATAAAGCCCATCCCTCCCCCCATTCCTTCCCATCAAAACATCACGAAAAATTGAAAAACAGACGAAGTACATTGAAAAAGGAAACAGGAGAACAGCTGTCTTCTTCCAATATATTTTTTTCCGTGTTCCCATAAATAAATGTCAAGTTAAATGGGACAGTAAAATTTAAAAATGAAAATGAAAAAAATAAAACGAAAAAATATATATACCACAAAATATATAAACGAATATATACATAAATGTTGATATACATACATTTACATAATATATATCATTATTAACAGCAATGTGATTATTGGTCATTAATTATTTTAAGCCAGTGGAAGGCCTCGGTCAGATGACCAAAAGCTCTAGCTGTTGGTCATCATACAACTAAGACCCGCGTCAGGAAACATTTTTTTCCTGTTTCCTGACAAATAAAACATTATCAGCCAATGTTTGAACTTCTGCATTTACGTTAAAGTTCGCAGTCATGAGGAAAGCGTTAAAACTGTAGGGGTAACACTGGTGAATTTGAGGTGGTCAGATCTGATGGAAGGATAGGGAAGGGTAGCTCCAGTTCCTTGGATCACAGGAGATCAACAATGTCACTATGGTCACCATAAACAGTCACTAGTCAGCCAAAGTCACTATAGTTATAGAAACAGTCCCAATAGTCACCATAAGTCACTATAATCACCATAACAGTCACTAGCCAGTCACTATAGTCACCATAGGTATACCTGGAGTCACCATAAACAATTACCACAAGACACTACAGACACCATAACAGAGAACAACACAGTAGTCAACACAGACATTCAAACACCCCACAAAACTAATCATTAAACACAACCTGTACACGATCATAACCTACATAATGCATCATAAAGACTAAACTTAACCAGAAAGCCAGGAAAGACTTACCTTAAGCAGAGTTACCTTTGAGAACGAAGTGTAATACCTTTCCTTGCAGTGTCCAGGATGTGACTGAGTGCTCAAGATCAGATCAGATCAGGACTCACAGCTAAGCCTTGGAAGCAGAGGAAAACAGCAACACAAAAACAGGAGAACACTTAGTCGTCCGGCTGGCAAGCTATCTGCATCTTGCATTCTTGATGTTGATTGGCGGCTGGCAGAAGCTGGAGGCGTGGTCAAGGGAGGCTAGATTCTTGATTGCTCAGGTGTCGTTAAAGTGTGAGTCAGGAGTTACATCATTTCTTCAGTGTTGGAGGCATTCCTTATGTTGTGCAGTTGTTGGGAGGAAAAGATGAGTAGTCTTGTAATCTTGGGTCGAAATGCTGGGTCGGCTTGCAACTGGTCAAAGGTCATCTTGAGTGCTGTGAAGGACCAGTGGGTTCCTTTACGATTTGTAAACTTGACTGTTCTGTCGTGTAATTTCTCGTACAAAGTGTCGACATTCATGGTGGGTTCTTGGTCAGGAGTCGTATAAAAAGTTATATCTTTCCAGTGTAGGTATGACTCTGTCTCCCTACGATCCCTGTTGGGGAGGGGAACCTTTACCAGCGTTGTCATCGCCTTGACTTACACGATGAGCTACGCAGATCGTGTAAAGATCAAACCAACAAACGGTACCGTTGATGATTCAACGAAGATTGCTCTTTCAACTATTGTTCAAGGAGCACTGCAAGTAAAATTCAACACCATATTGTCACTGAAAGAAGCATTCATTGTTGTGTGTCACGATGATGCTGAAGCAGAGAAGTTCCTTACTACAGAAGCCACCACTACTCTTACTGCTCAAGAGTTTACTGTTACATCATCTCCTGCCCTCAGGGCAAGGAAATCAGTATTCATTAAAAAACTTGACAATATTCTGACTTCTCAATCAACTGCTGAACTCAAGTCATCCATCGAGACGCAAAATACTTGGGCTACTGTTGAGAGCATTACAAAAATCCCAAATGCAACGTCCATGCTCAAGGTCACCTTCACCGACGTGAACATGGCTGCCACTGCCCTGAACGAAGGTCTTGCTGTCTACTACTACTATATCAGTCCTACCTACATTGAAGCAGAGAGATACCACTATATTCAACATTGCTGGAACTGTTATTCATACCATCACACCACCAAAGCATGTCCAGTAAAAGACAAGAAGTTCTGCACTACATGTGGTAGTGAGGGACACACCTTTCCTGCAACGTTGCTGCTCCATCACAACCAGCGTGCTTAAACTGCAAGAGTAATGACCACCATACACTGGCAGCAAAATGTCCTACAAGAAAGGATGTTATAAAGAAAACACAAGATGCAGCAAAGAAAAAACCTACAAGCAACACTCCAAAGTATGCAGCAATTGCAAAGATACAAGCAAACACTACAAAATTACTTCAAGCATCTACTCAGCCCGCCTCCAGCATCATCACTCCTCCATGTGACGTAACCAAGATCCACTACTCCTTACCATATGCTCACATGCAGAACATGGCTGTACCTGGATCCTTTAACTCTACCATCAACGAGTTATTTGCATTAAATAATATGCCTTCATTTACATTTCCAGCATCTCCACCTTCTGAAGAAATTCTCAAATTCACCAAAAACTTAATCGCCAACTCTTCTGCAGAAGTCCCATCAACACCACCAACTAGTGACGTCAATCCAACAACGACCAATGAGAAGCCTCCACCGCCACCACCTCTCACTGAATCCAACCAATCAGAAGCCTTACCACCAGAAACATCTTCTAATTCGTCTACTGAAGTTGAAAACGAAGCAACACCACCTTCCGTTACTCCACCACCGCCTTCTCCACTTAGCTCACGTCGATTACCTGGAACACCATGCTTTAAACACAAAGGACTCGTATTCTACACCACGAGGCTATACCCTGCAAGCATGACTCGCCTAGAACTCATCCAACCTCTCCAAGAAAACACTGTATCGTACCAAAGCGAAGAAAGACCATTCCCTACCTACAACCAGATATTCCACCACCTCCAAACCAACGAATACTACTACAGCTCTCCCATAAGTGTGATACAACTCCCTCGAAAACAATATACCGCACTGATAAACGGTTTAAGACCATAACCAACTCATCCTGCTTGCTGCCTTCTGACACTCCCAGCTCCTGCCGCTGCCTTCGCCATCCTCTCCTAGTGAGCCAAGCAATGACATCAGTCAAGCCTCTCTACGTCTCCAGTACTTTTGTACCACATGTCCCAAAGTGGTTGGGCCACTTGCCTTGATTCCTTCTCTTCCCCTCCTCCCCATCCTTTTCCAGTTATTTCCATCCTTCCATATCCTTCTTCCTTCCCATCTTACGACAGCTCTCGTCGTCCTCGAAGAAGAAGTGTAGGTATTGATCTCGGTGTTGGTCTTCTGTATTAATACGTCGAGTGATGACTGGTGAGGTTATTGTTGGTGCTTGCAGCATTGAAGGTTCATTCAATGTTGATGTGTCTGCTACAGAGTGAGTAGAAGACTGTGGTGGAATCGTGGCTTCTGATTGGTCCATTTGAGTAGTGGTGAGTTGAGGCGAAGGAAAGATATTTGCGCTGCCACGACGAGCCAATCAACGAATAGGAGACGTAGTGCTGTCTTGGACGTTATCAGGTGAATGTTGAGTGACGTCACTAGTTGTTGGTGGTGTTGGAGCTGCTGGCACAGAGGTGGAAATAAGGTCCTTGGTGAATTTTAGTATTTCTTCCGAAGGTGGAGATGCTGGAAATATGAATGATGGCATATTATTTAATGCAAATAACTCGTTGATGGTAGAGTTAAAGGATCCAGGTACAGCCATGCTCTGCATGTGAGCGTATAGTAAACAGTAGTGGATCTTGGTTACGTCACATGTTGGAGGAGTGATGATGGTGGAGGCGGGCTGAGTAGATGCTTGAAGTAATTTTGTAGTGTCTGCTTGTATCTTTGCAATTGCTGCATACGTTGGAGTGTTGCTAGTAGGTTTCTTCTTTGCTGCATCTTGTGTTTTCTTCATAATATGCTTTCTTGTAGGACATTTCGCTGCCAGTGTATGGTGGTCATTACTTTTGCAGTTTAAGCACACTGGTTGTGTTGGAGCAGCGGCGGTACAGGAACTGAAGGTGTGTTCCTCACTACCACAAGTAGTGCAGAACTTCTTGTCTTTTACTGGACATGCTTTGGTGGTGTGATGGTTTGAATAACAGTTCCAGCAATGTTGGATGTAGTGATATCTCTCTGCTTCAATGTAGGTAGGACTGATATAGTAGTAGTAGACAGCAAGACCTTCGTTCAGAGCAGTGGCAGCCATGTTCACGTCGGTGAAGGTGACCTTGAGCATGGACGTTGCATTTGGGATTTTGGTAATGCTGTCAACAGTAGCCCAAGTATTTTGCGTCTCGATGGATGACGAGTTCAGCAGTTGATTGAGAAGTCAGAATCTTGTCCAGTTTTTTAAGGAATACTGATTTCCTTGCCCAGAGGGCAGATGATGATGTAACAGTAAACCCTTGAGCAGTAAGAGTTGTGGTGGCTTCTGTAGTAAGTAACTTCTCTGCTTCAGCATCATCGTGACACACAACAATGAATGCTTCTTTCAGTGACAAAATGGTGTTGAATTTTACTTGCAGTGCTCCCTGAAAAGGAGTTGCAAGAACAATCTTCGTTGAATTTTTGTGTAGGGAATGATAGGGCTAATGTTTATTACTGACAAATTCCTTATATGTATATTGTAAGGGGCTGTCTAGACTCGCAATATAACCCTACAAAAATACCCATGTAAAACAGATTTACACAAATCCTCACAAATGGGGTCCAATGACGACTTACCTTGGGATCAGTTGCAAAGCCGGAGTTATTCCTAGATGTCTATCTCAACCGAGGACGATTGAATCACTTATAATTGCACCAGTAGCCTTAAGTCATGAATTAATATAGGAATTATCTTACGTTCTCTTCTCTCGTGATAACACGGCTGGGCCCTTTAGCTATTCCTTAGGAAATATATCCATATCCCCCATTATTTGGTATCCATACCCCTTGGGGGTAAGGGAGTCGATTTATGAACAATTTGCTGTTAGCTTATAAATATATATAATGAAACCCTAATGATTTTCTTTCAGCTATTCTGTTCTTATATAACTTAATCCCAAAGGTTATAATTCTAACTATAATTTTTGAAAGGGTGGAGAGGTAAGCCAGCGGAGGGCCTTGGTCAGATAACCAAAAGCTCCAGCGTCAGGAAATGCTTGTCCTGTTTCTTGACAAATCTTACCTAAGCTAAGCTAGCTATACATATGTAAATCAAACCCAAGTTGCTGACATCTGTTAAAGTCATACTGGTACCTAACAGGACTTGTGGTGGTGGTGATGATTTAGACAGTCTGGCGGAGGAGGTATGGGCACAATCCACTGGGGGTTCTGAATTCGTGAAAAGGTTAAGAACCTCTGGCTTAGTGACTAAGACCTAAAGACATCCGTGGAAGGTAAAGTTGTAGGACTATAGAGAACAACAACATCGGTATTTAAGCTAATTACTCTTACATTCCTGATTTAACTGTCTGAACTAAAATTTTAGACTACGTTCTAGCTTAATAACAACAACAACAATAATAATAATAATAATAATAATAATAATAATAATAATAATAATAATATTAATAATAATAATAATAATAAAAATAATAATGATATATATTTTCTACAAGTACATGTACAAGGTATACAGACCATAGATGACATCAATGACATACTACTATATAGAAAGTCACTTGTTATGTAGAGCATTTCCCACAAATTAGGTCAGTTTTATCCCGGGATGCGACCCACACCAGTCCGCTAACACCCAGGTACCCATTTTACTGATGGGTGAACATAGACAGTCGGTGTAAGGCAACACGCCTGATGTTTCCACCTCTTGCCGGGAATCGAACCCGGACCCCTCACCGTGTGAAACGAGAGCTTTTGCCTCCAGGCCTGGGGTCACCGTACCAACTAATTTACAATCAAGGACCCCCAGTATAAGTCACTGACTTTTTTGGGGTTTTCCTAGGTAATATACACATATGATACCATATATGATAATTGCACATATTCACACCTGTACGTAAATAATCTTAAGTCAGAAGTTTAACTTCGTCTCAACACTTCTCAGTGGCTAGCGAGTCCCTCTCTAAACCAATCATCGTCACAATGTGTCGTTACACTTGTACGGATAACTTGGGTTTTTCACAGTGTGCGGTGGAGTGTATATGGTGAAGTGTTTGTGGTAGAGTGTAGAGAGTATGTGAAGTGTGTATGTTGCAGTGTATATGTTGTGTATGTGGTGGAGTGTGTATGGTAAAATTAGTGGTGGCACATTTGATCAGCAAACCCAGGAGCACAATCAAACTACAAAATATAAAAGATTTCTCTGATATACAACAGCAAGTTACGAAACAGTGTAAAGGGTTACCAGGTACAATGTTCGCATTATCTGCAGCAGTGAATCATGCAGCCTTGAATGTCAGGATCCAGGTGATTACTGACTGAATCACCATGATAAAAGTCTATTATGTATGTTTTTCTTCTTGTCATGATGACCACTCACACAATGACATGCATAAATACCTCAGGCGCGTTGATGCTAGTGTTCAGACTCCCTCCAAGCTACATATATCCCCGCCCCTCCAAGCTACGAATAACCCGCCCCTCCAAGCTACGAACACCCCCGCCCCTCCAAGCTACGAATATCCCCGCCCCTCCAAGCTACGAATATCCCCACCCCTCCAAGCTACAAATATCCCTGCCACTACAATCTACAAATATCCCCTCCCCTCAAAGCTACAAATATCCCCTCCCCTCCAAGCTTCAAATATCCCCTCCCCTCAAAGCTACAAATATCCACTACCCTCAAAGCTACAAATATCCACTCCCCTCAAAGCTACAAATATCCCCTCCAATCAAAGCTATAAATATCCCCGCCCATCCAAGCTACAAATATACCCGCCCCTCCAAGCTACAAATATACCCTCCTCTCCAAGCTACAAATATCCCTGCCCCTCCAAGTTACAAATATACCCGCCCCTCCAAGCTACAAATATCCCCTCCCCTCCAAGCTACAAATATCCTCTCCCCTCCACGCTACAAATATCAACGCCCCTCCAAGCTACAAATATACCCGCCCCTCCAAGCTAAAATATACCCTCCCCTCCAAGCTACAAATATCCCCTCCCCTCCAAGCTAAAATATCCCCGCCCCTCCTAGCTACAAATATCCCCGCCCCTCCAATCTACAAATATCCCCTCCCCTCCAAGCTACAAATATACCCGCCCCTCCAAGCTACAAATATACCCTCCCCTCCAAGCTACAAATATCCCCGCCCCTCCAAGATACAGATATCCCCGCCCATCCAAGCTACAAATATCCCCGCCCCTCCAAGCTACAAATATCCCCGCCACTCCAAGCTACAAATATACCCTCCCCTCCAAGCTACAAATATACCCTCCCCTCCAAGCTGCAAATATCCCCTCCTCTCCAAGCTACAAATATCCCCGCCACTCCAAGCTACAAATATACCCGCCCCTCCAAGCTACAAATATACCCGCCCCTCCAAGCTACAAATATCCCCTCCCCTCAAAGCTACAAATATCCCGTCCCCTCCAAGCTACAAATATACCCTCCATTCCAAGCTACAAATATACATCAACGGTACCACTTTTCTCCTCCCCTCCAAGCTACAAATATCCCCTCCCCTCCAAGCTACAAATATCCCCTCCCCTCCAAGCTACAAATATCCCCTCCCCTCCAAGCTTCAAATATCCCAGCCCCTCCAAGCTACAAATATACCCTCCCCTCCAAGCTACAAATATACCCTCCTCTCCCAGTTACAAATATCCCCTCCCCGCCAAGCCACAAATATCCCCGCCCTTCCAAGCTACAAATATCCCCGCCCCTCCAAGCTACAAATATCCCCTCCCCTCCAAGCTACAAATATCCCTGCCTCTCCAAGCTACAAATATACCCTCCCCTCCAAGCTACAAATATCCCCGCCTCTCCAAGCTACAAATATGCCCGCCTGTGAAGGCTTACTCAGCTCTGTAACAACTTCAGACAGTATTACGAAAGCTGGCTCCTCCTCAGGAAAATTAATGAAAAAAACTAATAACAGACAATGATAAACACTTTATTATTTAGAAAATATAAAATATAAAACACTTAAATATGAAATATTGATCCTACCTTAAAGAAAATGAAAAATGAAAAATATAAATGATATCTGAATTCAACTCTAATGCATATAAAACTTGGGTGTCTTGTGTTGGTGACACTGAGTGTTGTTGAAATCGTAGCTGCTGATGATGATGGGGATGGGTCGCAGGTGTTGGTTACAACCCACTGGCTAGTTCTTCACAGTATAGCCTTGAATAATCCGTCCAGATGACAGGAAAGCAGGTTTTTTCCGCTGCAATGATGAGGGGTTATATCCTGCTACTTGCATACACAAACAGGTAAGTGGATCAGAATTTGTGACATCTCTGAACGTTAGTCCGTCTCCTTCAATTCTACTCGTTGATTGGCAGGTGCCCCTCTCTGTCATCCAAGCTGGAAAGATAGACAGGTTACCCAATGCTTAAGAAATCACTCTCCATGATAAGTACAATACCCAAAAGACGTGGTGATTATTACAACAGTCAACTTAGAGCAAGACTGAAAGGACTAAGTTTATTATTGGTCAAAAGTGAAGCTTTCCACCAATAAATCCACTAGAATACAAGGCAGGCATGTACTTACAGTAGTGTTCGGAGCTGTGAGTCGAGTGATTTACTGTTTGACCAGAGCCCCACACGTCACCTTTCGTGGGGGAAGAGGGAGGGGAAGGGATAGCGGGAGCTAGACTGACCCTACCTTAACAAGCAGCCGGCAGTCAAACTATTGCTCTCGGGGTGGGGGAAAAAGGCAGGAATAGTGGTAGCTAGACTTACCCTACCTTAACAAGTAGCCGGCAATGAAACTATTGTTACTATATACTCCATCGCTACTCCTATCTATTGAACTTTTCCCTCACACTCCCCTATACCAAGACTTATAGTCAAGGAGTATAAGAAGAATAGGCGAGGAAAAAGTTCAAACAGGTGGAAGTTGCGTAAGGCAACAAATCTTCTACTGACTGTCACGACTTAACCAGTCAGAGAAATAATTGGATGAACCATTGATATACACAATATGGAACTTAAAAGCCTGGAGTGCCAATGTCCACCTCAAGAGGCAACTGTTGGTTCCCTTAAAAGTTTGTAGGTTTATCAAAGGTTTGTGGTCCATTTCTAAAATGAATTCTTTTCCCAGCAAATAAAATTTAAGTTTGGAGATTCCCCACACAAGGGCTAAACATTCCTTTTCTATTGTGGAGTATGTCTTTTCTGCGGGAAGGAGTTTCCAGCTTAGGAAGCATACAGGGAAGGGTGTACCATCATGGTATTGTAGTAACACTGCACCTAAGCCAGTATTGGAGGCATCAGTTCTTAAACAAAATGTTTTATTAATATCTGGAATCTTAAGTATAGGGTCTTTCAAAAAGATACTTTTAATCTCATTAAACTTTTCCCGAGTTACGTCGGAAAGTTCAAGAGGTTCCTTCACAGACTTTTTAAGGAAGTCGGATAAGATGCCTGTAAGATCAGTAAGGCTCAGGATAAACCGTGCATAAAAATTTACAGAACCAAGAAAGCTACACATGAGCTTCTTGGTTTTGGGGAATTTAAATTCTAATAAAGCTTTGATCTTACTGGGGAGAGGTTGCAGAGAGT
Source organism: Cherax quadricarinatus (assembly GCF_038502225.1). Taxonomy (NCBI): domain Eukaryota; kingdom Metazoa; phylum Arthropoda; class Malacostraca; order Decapoda; family Parastacidae; genus Cherax; species Cherax quadricarinatus. Next base: position 44,802 of record NW_027196225.1, read on the forward strand.
TATTAGAAAGTATCAGTCCAAGATATCTAACCTTGTTATACCCAAGGAAGCATTTCTTCGGCTTGGCAGTGAGGCCATGTGAGCATAACCTACGCAAAACTGATGTTAATGTTTGGATATGTTCGCCCCACGTAGATGTCATTACGTAAATGTTATCAAAATAAACTGAAACATTTGGCATATTACCCAAGACCTTTCTCATCAGTCTCACGTAGGTAGCACAGGCAGTTACCAAACCGAAGGGCATAGTTCTATACTGCATCAGTCCTTTGTGTGTAGGAAAAGCGGTGTACTGCTTAGAAGAAGGATCTAACATTACTTGATGATATGCCTGCGCAATATCAGTCTCTGAAAAGAAGGAAGCGTAATAAAATTTGTGTAGATCGCTATCTATTAAGGGCATAGGCTCAGCATCCCACCGAGTTATAGCATTAAGGCCTCTGAAGTCAATGGCAAGTCTATATGATTTATCCTCCTTTTTAACCATGACTACTGGTGAGCAATATGCAGATACTGAAGGTTCAATGATCTTTAGTTTTAATAATTTGTCTACCTCTCGGTCAAATGCATCCCTAAGGTGAACTGGAACTGGGTATAATTTTCGTTTGATAGGATTTTCAGTCACTAAGTCAATCTTATGGACTACTGTGGAGGTAACACCTGGAATATCAGTAAAGACGTCTGAAAAGTTACTCACACATTGAAGTAGTTCATGTCTATTATGGTCATCCAAAGATTCATTAATATTAATGTTGGTTGCGCCCGAGTGGTCAAGAGTCACCAAGTCATGTAGTTCTTCATCATAGTCTAAGTTAGAGGTGTCAATTACGCATACCTTACATTCTTCAGTTGTTTTATCAAGTTCGTGTGGAAAAACTAAGTCTAAGTTATTAAGGCAGTTAACCGAATTTCTTCAGTAATATTTCTTAAGGATGTTGATATGATAAAGCTTAGGTTTCCCCTTGACTTCTATGAGGTAGTCAACTTTTCCACAAATTTTTAATACTTTATATGGACCTTTCCATGCTACTAATAATTTATTTGACTTGATAGGCAAAAGCACCAGAACTTCATCCCCTACTTTAAAACTTCTCCTCTGACTTTTGGAATCAAAATAGGTTTTGTATTGGTCCATTGACAAGCTTAAGTTTTTCGAAACTATGTCAGAGGTCTCCTCAAGTTTGGATCTAAGGTCAAGGAGAAACTGGTAAGAAGACTCAACCTCAGCATTTACCTCCTCATTAGTCCATAAGTCATGAAGGATGGACAATGGACCTCTGGCCTGTCTACCACAGAGAAGTTCAAAAGGTGAAAACCCCAAAGAGTCACTGGGAACTTCCCTCATGGCAAACAAAGCACAGGGTAGGTAACGATGCCACTCCTTAGGTTAAAGGGAGCAAAGTTTCCTTAAAATGGACTTGAGAATCGAATGCTGGTGCTCAATCCTCCCATTACAGCTGGGATGATAGGGTGTGGTGAAGAGAGGCTTCACTCCCAGAAGTTGGTATAGATGTTGCATTAAGTCAGATGTGAATTGTGTCCCACGGTCAGACAAAATTTCTCTAGGGATGCCCACTCTGGAGAAGATGGACAAAAGGGCTTCAGCCACCTCTGTAGTAGTTATGGTCTTTAAGGGAACGGCTTCAGGAAAACTCGAAGCATAATCAACTAATGTTAATATATATCTATGTCCCACAGATGAAAGTGGAGATAAAGGACCAACGATGTCAATAGTTACTCTTTCAAACGGTACCGTAAAGATAGGCATTTTGACCATAGGTACTCGCCTGATACCTCGGGAGGATGACAGTTGGCAAACTTTACACGATCTACAATAGGTAGTGACATCTGAGGACATTTTTGGCCAAAAATAAGTTTCCCTAATTTTATTTAAGGTTTTACGATGCGAGAAATGTCCGGCCACTGGCAGGTCATCAGCCATTTTAAGAATAGTCTCTCTGCATTGACTTGGAACAACTAAGATGGAATAGTCTATCTCATCTGAATTTAATTTGAATACTGACTTGTACAAGATACCTTTTATGTATTCAAATTTATATGAAAAGTTTTTCCTTTGGATAACTTGATTTTGTTTAGCAGCATTATGGCAATTCTGAAGAGAAGGGCAATTATATTGTACATTGACAAAGGAGTCCTTCGATATATCTAAAGGCTTAAAGTCACGGAAAATCAAAGGATGGACAGTAGGAGAAGCCTGGGCTTTGGTCTGAGCCCTAGTCAAGACATTTATGGTATCGGAGGTGATATATTCACTTTCATCTAACAAGTGAACCGGCGATCCTACTACCTCGCTTTCGAGAGTAGCATCACTAGTTTTTAATCTCACATTAATCTCGCGAGACATTGTCTCATCTGAACTTTCGAGGGGCTTCTCTGACTCTACAGGAAGAGGATCTGAAACACTTATGTCCATCTTTGGTGATGAAAGGTTAACCTCAGAAGGAAGAAGGGCACCTCTTACATTACCTATTAGTACTGAGCAAGAAGTGATGGGAGCTAGTACTGCTTCAGACCAACCTGTGAACCATTTAGACCTAATGTAACAACGGATGGTAGGAAAAGTGTCTGTACGGCCCAAGTAGTCTGAAATTATAGCAGAGGAATGAGTTTCTTTAAGATTAGGGAACAGCTTATCAGAAATGACTATACATGTGCATCCAGTGTCTTATAAAATGGTAGATACATTAAGTCCATTAACTGTTCCTGAACAGAAGGGTGCTTGGTCATTACAGTCTTTAAAACATCTTCCAACTTTATGGACCTTCTTAGAAGGACAATCTGAACGTTTATGTCCCTTAACACCACACAAATGACAAACAGGAATAAAAAGTCACTTTACTTTCCACTAGAGGCTTTGATTTCTTAAGGTCTGATGAACCCTTGCCCTTAGGGTTCGATCCCTTTAGGTCTTTATAGGAACTGTGAACCTCAGCATACAGGTCAGCAGCCTCTGCAACTTCCTCAGCTTTAATCAGGTTGCGTTCTCTGATGAATGTTCGTATCTGGTGAGGAAGAGCTGTCAGGAACTGGTCAGCAACCACGAAGTCTCTAAGAGATTCATAATTGTGATCAATTCCTGAACTCTCTATCCAAAAGTCGAACAAACGAAAGAGTGTTACTTGTAACTGCTGAAAGTTTTGGCCAGGCTGTAAGGTGGCATACCTGAAATCTTTCCTGTAAGAATTTGTGGTTTTTTGATATGCTTTAAGGATTGCCTTCTTCAGTAGGTTATAATTACGTATGATATCCTGCGACAAAGTTGCATAGATATTCAAAGCTGTACCAGAAAATAACATTCCTAACCTGGTAGCCCAGGTGTCAGCAGGCCATTCACAGAGGGTAGCGGTAGTTTCAAGCCTGATAATGTATGAAGTAATGTCTTCACCCTCTGTGAAGGGAGGTAAATTAGGTGTTGGAATATGTGCACAAGCTGCACGTTGTTCAATTACTCCTTCCTCTAATTGCTGTTGTGAGAATGTTAACTTTTTATTCTCTAATTCAAGGCGAGCTTTATCGAGCTCGCGATCCTTTTCTCTCTCTCTCAACTCATGTTCTCTAGCTCTTTCCTCACGTTCTCTAGCTCTTTCCTCACGATCAAGTCTATCACGCTCTTTTTTGTCTTCTCGCTCTCTTTCTGTCTTTCTTGGCTTTCTCTTTCAATTCTCTCTCTCTCCCTTTTCTCCCGTCTTTCAAGGTTCTCTTTCTCCTTTCTTTCTCTTTCCTCGATCTTAGCACTAATGAAAGATTCTAAATTTTTCCCTGTTATTAATAACTTACTTCCAGCATTCATCCAAAACTGGTATTCATCCATACTTGCAAGAATAACTTAAACTACCAGGGGAAAACTGAAACGGGTATCAAAGAAAATGGAGGGTTCAATTCCTGCTCCACTCAAACTGTAAATAAACCAGAGGGCTCGATCCCTGCTTCAATTAAACAATATGTATTAATGAAAACGAAGGGTTCTATGCTGGCTCCGAGCAAACAGTAAGTAGAATGGGGTCCCTTGACCATCCAATCTTCTCACCAACAAATCAAGAGAGTCCTACGACAGTTCCCTTGATATAATAAAGAGCTCAATGAAACAAATTGTCACTGGAAAATCTCGGGTCCCTAGAATCTAATCATCCAAAGTGTTTCAAGCTCGAACAAAAAGGTGGCAGAATTAAATATTATATCCTGCCTGACTTGACTTACAATAAATTGAGACTATAACAATCACCAAATCTTTTAAATACCTGTACTGTAGTCCTACCATAGAGAATGATTACTCATGGCTGGTGGTAACCGTCTGTGGTATGCGGCGTTGAAAGTTCCAATGGTAGATTCGAGTTGGAGTTGAATCTTGATTCAGTCGAGTTGATCCTGGCAAGGTCGCCACTTGTGAAGGCTTACTCAGCTCTGTAACAACTTCAGACAGTATTACCAAAGCTGGCTCCTCCTCAGGAAAATTAATGAATAGAAAAAGAAATAATAACAGACAATGATAAACAAATTATTATTTAGAAAATATAAAACACTTAAATATGAAATATTGATCCTACCTTAAAGAAAATGAAAAATATAAATGATATCTGAATTCAACTCTAATACATATAAAACTTGGGTGTCTGGTGTTGGTGACACTGAGTGTTGTTGAAATCGTAGCCGCTGCTGATGAAGGGAGGGGAGTCGTAGGTGTTGGTTACAACCCACTGGCTAGTTCTTCACAGTATAGCCTTGAATAATCCGTCCAGATGACAGGAAAGCAGGTTTTTTCCGCTGCAATGATGAAGAGTTATATCCTGCTACTTGCATACACAAACAGGTAAGTGGATCAGAATTTGTGACATCTCTGAACGTTAGTCCGTCTCCTTCAATTCTACTCGTTGATTGGCAGGTGCCCCTCTCTGTCATCCAAGCTGGAAAGATAGACAGGTTACCCACTGCTTAAGAAATCACTCTCCATGATAAGTACAATACCCAAAAGACGTGGTGATTATTACAACAGTCAACTTAGAGCAAGACTGAAAGGACTAAGTTTATTATTGGTCAAAAGTGAAGCTTTCCACCAATAAATCCACTAGAATACAAGGCTGGCATGTACTTACAGTAGTGTTGGGAGCTGTGAGTCGAGTGATTTACTGTTTGACCAGAGCCCCACACGTCACCTTTGGGGGGGGGGGGAAGAGGGAGGGGACGGGATAGCGGGAACTAGACAGACACTACCTTAACAAGCAGCCGGCAGTCAAACTATTGCTTTCAGGGTGGGGGAAAAAGGCAGGAATAGCGGGAGCTAGACTTACCCTACCTTAACAAGTAGCCGGCAATGAAACTATTGTCACTCCCCCTCCCACCTTTTTATATCCTACCTCACTCCCCCTCCCTCCCTTTTATATCCTACCTCACTCCCCCTCCCACCCTTTTATATCCTACCTCACTCACCCCCCTCCCACCCTTTTATTTCCTACCCAACTCCCCCTCCCACCCTTTTATATCCTACCTCACTCCCCCTCCCACCCTTTTAATATCCTACCTCACTCCCCCTCCCACCCTTTCATATCCTACCTCACTCCCCCCTCCCACACATTTATATCCTACCTCACTCCCCCTCCCACCCTTTTAAATCCTACCTCACTCCCCCTCCCACCCTTTTATATCCTACCTCACTCCCCCCTCCCACCCTTTTATATCCTACCTCACTCCCCCTCCCACCCTTTTATATCCTACCTCACTCCCCCTACCCTTTTTTATCCTACCTCACTCCCCCTCCCACCCTTTTATATCCTACCTCACTCCATCCTCCCACTTTTTTATATCCTACCTCACTCCCCCACCCACCCTTTTATATCCTACCTCACTCCCCCTCCCCTACCTCACTCCCCCCTTTAATATCCTACCTCACTCCCCATCCCACCCTTTTATATCCTACTCCCCCTCACTCCCCCTCCCACCCTTTTATACTACCTCACCCCCTCACACCCATTTATATCCTACCTCAGTCCCCCCTCCCACCCTTTTGTATCCTACCTCACTCACCCCCTCCCACCCTTTTATATCCTACATCACTCCCCCTCTAACCCTTTTATATCCCACCTCACTCCGCCTTCCCACCCTTTTATATCCTACCTCACTCCCCCTCCCACCCTTTTATATCCTACCTCACTCCCACTCCCACCCTTTTATATCCTACCTCACTCCCCCTCCCACCCTTTTATATCCTACCTCACTCCCCCTCCCACACTTTTATATCCTACCTCACTCGCCCTCCCACCCTTTTATATCCTACCTCACTCCCTCTCCCCACCCTTTTATATCCTACCTCACTCCCCCTCCCACACTTTTATATCCTACCTCACTCGCCCTCCCACCCTTTTATATTCTACCTCACTCCCCCTCCCACCCTTTTATATCCTACCTCACTCCCACCCCCCTCCCACCCTTTTATATTCTACCTCACTCCCCCCTCCCACCCTTTTATATCCTACCTCACTCCCACTCCCACCCTTTTATATCCTACCTCACTCCCCCTCCCACCCTTTTATATCCTACCTCACTCCCCCTCCCACCCTTTTATATCCATCCTCACTCCTACCCCTCCCCCCTCCCACCCTTTTATATCCTACCTCACTCCCCCTTCCACCCTTTTATATCCTACCTCACTCCCCCTCCCACCCTTTTATATCCTACCTCACTCCCCCTCCCACCCTTTTATATCCTACCTCACTCCCCTCCCACCCTTTTATATCCTACCTCACTCCCCCTCCCACCCTTTTATATCCTACCTCACTCCCACTCCCACCCTTTTATATCCTACCTCACTACCCCCACCCACCCTTTTATATCCTACCTCACTCCCCCTCCCACCCTTTTATATCCTACCTCACTCCCACTCCCACCCTTCAATATCCTACCTCACTCCCCCCTCCCACCCTTTTATATCCTACCTCACTCCCCCCTCCCACCCTTTTATAACCTACCTTCCTCCCCCGTCCCACCCTTTTATATCCTACCTCACTCCCCCTCCCACCCTTTTATATCCTACCTCACTCCCCCCGCCAACCCTTTAATATCCTACCTCACTCCCCATCCCACCCTTTTATATCCTACCTCACTCCCCCTCCCACCCTTTTATATCCTACCTCACTCCTCCCTCCCACCCTTTTCTATCCTACCTCACTCCTCCCTCCCACCCTTTTATATACTAACTCACTCCCCCTCCCACCCTTTTATATCCTTCCTCACTTCCCGCTCCCACCCTTTATATCCTACCTCACTCCCCCTCCCACCTTTTTATATCCTACCTCACTCCCCCCCCCCTCCCACCCTTTTATATCCTACCTCACTCCCCCTCCCACCCTTTTATATCCTACCTCACTCACCCCTCCCACCCTTTTATATGCTACATCACTACCCCTCCCACCCTTTTATATCCTACCTCACTCCCCCTCCCACCCTTTTATATCCTACCTCTACTCACTCCCCCCTCCCACCCTTTTATATCCTACCTCACTCTACCTCACTCCCCCTCCCCTTTGATATCCTACCTCACTCCCCCTCCCACCCTTTTATATCCTACCTCACTCACCCCTCCCACCGTTTTATATCCTACCTCACTCCCCCTCCCACCCCCTCCCACTCCCCCTTTTATATCCTACCTCACTCCCCCCTCCCACCTTTTATATCCTACCTCATCCCCCCTACCCCTCTACTCACCCCCCTCCCACCCTTTTATATCCTACCTCACTCCCCCCTCCCACCCTTTTATATCCTACCTCACTACCTCCCCCCTCCCACCCTTTTATATCCTACCTCACTCCCCCCACCCACCCTGTTATATCCTACCTCACTCCCCCCTCCCACCCCTTTATATCCTACCTCACTCCCGCCTCCCACCCTTTTATATCCTACCTCACTCCCGCCTCCCACCCTTTTATATCCTACCTCACTCCCCCCTCCCACCCTTTTATATCCTACCTCACTCCCACCTCCCACCCATTTATATCCTACCTCACTCCCCACTCCCACCCTTTTATATCCTACCAGACTCCGACCTCCCACCCTTTTATATCCTACCTCACTCCCCCTCCCACACTTTTATATACCTACTCCCCCCTCCCACCCTTTGATATCCTACCCACTCCCCCTCCCACCCTTTTCATTATCTACTAAAAAGACTATCTACTACACCAAGGTCATTAAAGACTATCTACAATACGAGGGTCATTACTAGGAATAAGGTAAAATTTACACGTATGTTAGCTAAAAAATAGAAAATCATTCCCCTCCCTTTCTGTAGCTACATTCATCAGACACCTTTTGGCACTCTTCTTGAACTGGTTCATGCTATGACTGGCTTTGACATGTGCGGGTAGTCTGTTCCATTCCTTTATTGCTGTACAATAAAAGGTGTTTGAAGCCTGGCCACTGACTGTGGGTACTACAAAGTTGTGCTCTCTCCCCCTAGTATTATGATTGCTTTGGTTCCCAACCTTGACTTGACAGCAAGATATTCTGGACACTGTTTGTGAGCAATTTTATAAACATGATTTAGCTTCAGTTGTTTTACTCTGTCTTCAACATTCAGCATATCCAACTGCTGTAATTCATCCTGGCCTACATGTTCTCTTGGTCCCAGCCCCAGGATGAATCTTACGATTTTGTTCTGGGTGATTTGCAGTCTATCTTTCAGTTTTTTTTGTCAAGGCAGAGTACCATGAAGAGCAAGCGTAATCCATATGGCATTGTATAAGGGCTAGACATAGGGTCCTGCGAGCCTCAGTAGGTAGACACTGTGCTTGTCTATACAGGAACTTCAGTCTGGCATTCGCTTTCTTTACTACACTGTTCCCTATCAATTCTCCTGACATGCATGGGTCAAAGGGGATTCCCAAATATTTTACTGATGAAACCAAAGTGATGGGCTCCCCATTACACTGGACATTAAAATTATTTACCCTTCTCAGTTTATGTTTCGTGCCAAAGAGAATGGCTTCAGTTTTTCCTGAGGTGTAATGATAGTTTGTTGTCTACTAACCATTTGCTGCAGGACTCCAGTTCCAGTGTTAAAACATTAGCTATATCTTGTGGGTCTTTACCTGACACTAACAGAGCACTGTCATCTGCATACAGTAGGAGTTTGCACTTGACACTGATAGGCATGTCATTGACATAACATAAGAATAATAAGGGACCCAGAATACTACCTTGGGGAACTCCACATGTTATCGGCAGGGGTTCTGATTCTGTTTTGTTGATTTTGACTATTTGTCTCCTGTTGCTAAGGTAGGACTTAAACCAGTCTACAGAACCTATACCGATAGCTTGAAGTTTCTTACATAATATATTGTGGTTGACAGTATCGAAGGCCTTTTGCAGGTCTAAGGTTACCATACCTATGAGGTTCCCCTTTGACATTTCAGTTCTCAGGTAATCCATCAGATTAATTAGGGAGGTGTCGGTTGAGTAGGATCTTCTAAAGCCCGATTGATAGCTATGGAGAATGTTGTTGTATTAAGGTACTTAACTACTTGAGAGTACACCGCCCTCTCTAGAATTTTAGATATTATACTGAGTATACTAACAGGCCTATAGTTGCTTACATCAGACCTACTATTTTTCTTGAAGATAGGAGTAACTCTGGCCTCCTTGAACCCCTCCGTGGCCCTCCTGGTGGTACTCCCGTATTAGTGGTGATTGATAGATTTATTATGGGTGCAGCAATAGGGGATTGACAGTTCGATGAAGCACCATCTAACCCTTTAGGAACTTAGACGGTATTAGTGGTGATTGATAGGGATGTTGACATCAGGGCCGGGATGTTATGTGCTCTTAGTTGGGTTTAACCTGCTTAGTTCTTTTTGAATAAAGTCATGAGATACACTTACTAGTTGACAACTGTTTGGGGTTACCCCTTTATTGGTATAGTATGTTTGAAACTTATCAGAGTCTGTGTTAAAGGTATTTGATGCAGCTGGTAGTTTACTTACTAGTGTTGATGCAACAGATGTGTAGTAGGAATTAAAGCAATTTGCCACCTTAGATGTTTCGTGGCATACCTCATTATCGATAGTGAGTACTATGTTAGACCTATCTACTGGCTTATGGCTATACCCCAACTGTTTTAGTTGTTGCCAGAGCTTTCTGGGGTTATGCTTATACTCTTCAATTTTTGAGCAATAGTGCTTTGCCTTTGCTCCTTTTATAAGTCTCTGTACTCTGTTCCTCACCCTTTGGAATTCATTTAGTGCTGCAATATCCTGTCTGTTTGCTTTAAATCTTTTTATCAGCTGGTCTCTGAATTTCATATTATCTAATATCTCAGTAGTCATCCAGGGTTCAGTTCTTCGTTTAATCCTAACCTCTTTAACTGGTGCAATATTATCAAGGATGGTAGTGAACATTGTTTTGAATTTTTCCCAGGCATCGTTTACGTCCGTGCAACTTGTTATCTCTGTCCAGTCACAATTGTGTAGTATATTACCAGTGTTTCTTTACTGTAGTTTCTAGCTGACCTCATTTTTATTGTCCTGTGTAGGCCTATCCTATCCCTAGTGATTTTCCTGGTGCAGTAAATGATGAAATGATCACTAAGACCTGTGATAATGACGCCTGACTGACTAATGTTCTCAGAGCGGTTACAAAGTATGTGGTCAATTACAGTGGTTGAGAACTGCGTGATCCGGGTTGGTGTATTTATTAGTTGAGTGTAGCTATTTAAACCTAGAATTTGCTTATACCTTTTGCATAGCCCGTTATTTTGCTGCTGAAAACAGATATTGAAGTCGCCCAGTATTATTGTCTCGCAATTGTTTTCAAGTCCGGACAAAACTCTGGAAAAGTCTTCTAAGAACTGGTCCTGAGTAGGAGGGCGGTAACTAGTTCCTACTAAGATGGGTTTGGTCTTGGGAAGCAATACTTCAAACCATAGAATCTCCATTTTATTGTTATTTAAATCAGGTCTTGGGTTGTAAGCTAAGTCATTTCTAATGTAGGCACATACTCCACCACCCTTTCTGTTCCTATCTAAGCGTTTTATATTGTAACCTATTTTGACCTCGTCATCAGTCACCATATCATCCAACCAGGATTCAGAGATGGTTATAACTGCCGCCCTAATTTTGTTAGCTAGAATCCTAATGTCTGCCAATTTAGGAAGAAGTGATCTTGCGTTGACATGAATAAAGTGAAGGCCTGTTTTCATAAAACAATTATAATCATCAATATATGGCAATGGGTCATTTGTATTAAAATTAGGTAAATCAATGTCATCACTGCTAAAGGGTAACTGTGCCAAAGTGCATTTGTTACACACAAAATGAATTCTGGCACCGTTGCTATAATTGTACATACATCCATCATGCACCCACCCCTTACATATTTTACATAAGGTGCCTTTTCTGTTTTTCATGCGTACTTTAGTACAGTGTATGTACCTGTTTGAGATAATAATGGCTGTGTTGTCTCACATTGACCTATGTATGCATTACATATGGAGTTAAGGTTATCATTCCTAACTACTATACCGTCATTATCACCGTCATTTATCTAACTGTTTTGCCTCTGCACAATAGTTTGAGGTCCTGGATTAATTTGGATATCACCACTTAAGAGCGCTACAATAAGAGCTGTGTACCACTGTTTTTGTTTGGGTATGCGGTGTTGCCATACCTTGCGGCGATAGTGACATTTACTTTTCTGGTAGGATGGCAACTGTTGGGCTTTTACTGTCCAGGGCGCTGTTACTCCATTCATCTTTTCCAACCCCCATGACTGATTACTTTCTTCATGGAATTGAAGAAGAAATATAAATATAATTATGGCAGCCTGTACCCCCCTAATGCCTGCCATTTTCACTCTTCGCTCTTTTACTCATATACAATAATATTTATTTCTCTTTTCCAGTCCCTAGTACACTTAGTATCTGCATTAGCAATCACCGGATGGGTATGTGGTGACTACCGCCCACAGGATGGGTATGTGGTGACTACCGCCCACAGGATGGGTATGTGGTGCATAACAAATATATTAAACTTACATCGTTTGCTATATTTCTACAGTTAATGTGTCTTAAGTTGAAATCACGTAGCAACAAGGTGTTTTGGACAGGCGTTGGCAGATCTTCCAGTCAGTGGTCAATTTTCAAAATCTGTTCCTTGAATTGTTGGGAAGTTGTATGTGGTGACTCAAGAAATCGTAATGGGTACAGTCCCTGGACCCATTATGTACCTCTGTAATGTTGAGGTACAGTCCCTGGACCCATTATGTACCTCTGTAATGTTGAGGTACAGTCCCTGGACCCATTATGTACCTCTGTAATGTTGAGGTACAGTCCCTGGACCCATTATGTACCTCTGTAATGTTGAGGTACAGTCCCTGGACCCATTATGTACCTCTGTAATGTTGAGGTACAGTCCCTGGACCCATTATGTACCTCTGTAATGTTGAGGTACAGTCCCTGGACCCATTATGTACCTCTGTAATGTTGAGGTACAGTCCCTGGACCCATTATGTACCTCTGTAATGTTGAGGTACAGTCCCTGGACCCATTATGTACCTCTGTAATGTTGAGGTACAGTCCCTGGACCCATTATGTACCTCTGTAATGTTGAGGTACAGTCCCTGGACCCATTATGTACCTCTGTAATGTTGAGGTACAGTCCCTGGACCCATTATGTACCTCTGTAATGTTGAGGTACAGTCCCTGGACCCATTATGTACCTCTGTAATGTTGAGGTACAGTCCCTGGACCCATTATGTACCTCTGTAATGTTGAGGTACAGTCCCTGGACCCATTATGTACCTCTGTAATGTTGAGGTACAGTCCCTGGACCCATTATGTACCTCTGTAATGTTGAGGTACAGTCCCTGGACCCATTATGTACCTCTGTAATGTTGAGGTACAGTCCCTGGACCCATTATGTACCTCTGTAATGTTGAGGTACAGTCCCTGGACCCATTATGTACCTCTGTAATGTTGAGGTACAGTCCCTGGACCCATTATGTACCTCTGTAATGTTGAGGTACAGTCCCTGGACCCATTATGTACCTCTGTAATGTTGAGGTACAGTCCCTGGACCCATTATGTACCTCTGTAATGTTGAGGTACAGTCCCTGGACCCATTATGTACCTCTGTAATGTTGAGGTACAGTCCCTGGACCCATTATGTACCTCTGTAATGTTGAGGTACAGTCCCTGGACCCATTATGTACCTCTGTAATGTTGAGGTACAGTCCCTGGACCCATTATGTACCTCTGTAATGTTGAGGTACAGTCCCTGGACCCATTATGTACCTCTGTAATGTTGAGGTACAGTCCCTGGACCCATTATGTACCTCTGTAATGTTGAGGTACAGTCCCTGGACCCATTATGTACCTCTGTAATGTTGAGGTACAGTCCCTGGACCCATTATGTACCTCTGTAATGTTGAGGTACAGTCCCTGGACCCATTATGTACCTCTGTAATGTTGAGGTACAGTCCCTGGACCCATTATGTACCTCTGTAATGTTGAGGTACAGTCCCTGGACCCATTATGTACCTCTGTAATGTTGAGGTACAGTCCCTGGACCCATTATGTACCTCTGTAATGTTGAGGTACAGTCCCTGGACCCATTATGTACCTCTGTAATGTTGAGGTACAGTCCCTGGACCCATTATGTACCTCTGTAATGTTGAGGTACAGTCCCTGGACCCATTATGTACCTCTGTAATGTTGAGGTACAGTCCCTGGACCCATTATGTACCTCTGTAATGTTGAGGTACAGTCCCTGGACCCATTATGTACCTCTGTAATGTTGAGGTACAGTCCCTGGACCCATTATGTACCTCTGTAATGTTGAGGTACAGTCCCTGGACCCATTATGTACCTCTGTAATGTTGAGGTACAGTCCCTGGACCCATTATGTACCTCTGTAATGTTGAGGTACAGTCCCTGGACCCATTATGTACCTCTGTAATGTTGAGGTACAGTCCCTGGACCCATTATGTACCTCTGTAATGTTGAGGTACAGTCCCTGGACCCATTATGTACCTCTGTAATGTTGAGGTACAGTCCCTGGACCCATTATGTACCTCTGTAATGTTGAGGTACAGTCCCTGGACCCATTATGTACCTCTGTAATGTTGAGGTACAGTCCCTGGACCCATTATGTACCTCTGTAATGTTGAGGTACAGTCCCTGGACCCATTATGTACCTCTGTAATGTTGAGGTACAGTCCCTGGACCCATTATGTACCTCTGTAATGTTGAGGTACAGTCCCTGGACCCATTATGTACCTCTGTAATGTTGAGGTACAGTCCCTGGACCCATTATGTACCTCTGTAAAGTTGAGGTACAGTCTGTGTACCCATTATGTACCTCTGTAATGTTGAGGTACAGTCCCTGGACCCATTATGTACCTGTAATGTTGAGGTACAGTCCCTGGACCCATTATGTACCTCTGTAATGTTGAGGTACAGTCCCTGGACCCATTATGTACCTCTGTAATGTTGAGGTACAGTCCCTGGACCCATTATGTACCTCTGTAATTTTGAGGTACAGTCCCTGGACCCATTATGTACCTCTGTAATGTTGAGGTACAGTCCCTGGACCCATTATGTACCTCTGTAATGTTGAGGTACAGTCCCTGGACCCATTATGTACCTCTGTAATGTTGAGGTACAGTCCCTGGACCCAGTATGTACAGTCTCTGTAATGTTGAGGTACAGTCCCTGGACCCATTATGTACCTCTGTAATGTTGAGGTACAGTCCCTGGACCCATTATGTACCTCTGTAATGTTGAGGTACAGTCCCTGGACCCATTATGTACCTCTGTAATGTTGAGGTACAGTCCCTGGACCCATTATGTACCTCTGTAATGTTGAGGTACAGTCCCTGGACCCATTATGTACCTCTGTAATGTTGAGGTACAGTCCCTGGACCCATTATGTACCTCTGTAATGTTGAGGTACAGTCCCTGGACCCATTATGTACCTCTGTAATGTTGAGGTACAGTCCCTGGACCCATTATGTACCTCTGTAATGTTGAGGTACAGTCCCTGGACCCATTATGTACCTCTGTAATGTTGAGGTACAGTCCCTGGACCCATTATGTACCTCTGTAATGTTGAGGTACAGTCCCTGGACCCATTATGTACCTCTGTAATGTTGAGGTACAGTCCCTGGACCCATTATGTACCTCTGTAATGTTGAGGTACAGTCCCTGGACCCATTATGTACCTCTGTAATGTTGAGGTACAGTCCCTGGACCCATTATGTACCTCTGTAATAATAATAATAATAATAATAATAATAATAATAATAATAATAATAATAATAATAATAATAATAATAATAATAATAATAATAATAATAATAATAATAATAATAATAATAATAATAATAATAATAATAATAATAATAATAATAATAATAATAATAATAATAATAATAATAATAATAATAATAATAATAATAATAATAATAATAATAATAATAATAATAATAATAATAATAATAATAATAATAATAATAATAATAATAATAATAATAATAATAATAATAATAATAATAATAATAATAATAATAATAATAATAATAATAATAATAATAATAATAATAATAATAATAATAATAATAATAATAATAATAATAATAATAATAATAATAATAATAATAATAATAATAATAATAATAATAATAATAATAATAATAATAATAATAATAATAATAATAATAATAATAATAATAAAAATAATAATAATAATAATAATAATAATAATAATAATAATAATAATAATAATAATAATAATAATAATAATAATAATAATAATAATAATAATAATAATAATAATAATAATAATAATAAATAATAATAATAATAATAATAATAATAATAATAATAATAATAATAATAATAATAATAATAATAATAATAATAAATAATAATAATAATAATAATAATAATAATAATAATAATAAATAATAATAATAATAATAATAATAATAATAATAATAATAATAATAATAATAAATAATAATAATAATAATAATAATAATAATAATAATAATAATAATAATAATAATAATAAAAATAATAATAATAATAATAATAATAATAATAATAATAATAATAATAATAATAATAATAATAATAATGATAATAATTTTTATTTCCACAAGTAAATAATACAACTTACAGAGACCAGAGATAAGTTACAGGTTTATATCTTCTCACAGTCGTAATGAATTATTTATACAGATATGACTGAGGTCACAAAAAAGACTGAGGTCACAAAAAAGACTGAGGTCACAAAAAAATACGTAAACATTACCAATGTTTAGTGAGTCATGAATGTTAGACTGAAGTGACATGTATCATGTCACCTCAGATGTGACTGTATCATCCACAGATGTAATATGTGTAGTGGGAGCGTTGTCATGTTCGTGTCATGGTCACAGGTGAGTGTGGTCACAGGTGAGTGTGGTCACAGGTGAGTGTGGTCACAGGTGAGTGTGGTCACAGGTGAGTGTGGTCACAGGTGAGTGTGGTCACAGGTGAGTGTGGTCACAGGTGAGTGTGGTCACAGGTGAGTGTGGTCACAGGTGAGTGTGGTCACAGGTGAGTGTGGTCACAGGTGAGTGTGGTCACAGGTGAGTGTGGTCACAGGTGAGTGTGGTCACAGGTGAGTGTCACAGGTGAGTGTCACAGGTGAGTGTGGTCACAGGTGAGTGTGGTCACAGGTGAGTGTGGTCACAGGTGAGTGTGGTCACAGGTGAGTGTGGTCACAGGTGAGTGTGGTCACAGGTGAGTGTGGTCACAGGTGAGTGTGGTCACAGGTGAGTGTGGTCACAGGTGAGTGTGGTCACAGGTGAGTGTGGTCACAGGTGAGTGTGGTCACAGGTGAGTGTGGTCACAGGTGAGTGTGGTCACAGGTGAGTGTGGTCACAGGTGAGTGTGGTCACAGGTGAGTGTGGTCACAGGTGAGTGTGGTCACAGGTGAGTGTGGTCACAGGTGAGTGTGGTCACAGGTGAGTGTGGTCACAGGTGAGTGTGGTCACAGGTGAGTGTGGTCACAGGTGAGTGTGGTCACAGGTGAGTGTGGTCACAGGTGAGTGTGGTCACAGGTGAGTGTGGTCACAGGTGAGTGTGGTCACAGGTGAGTGTGGTCACAGGTGAGTGTGGTCACAGGTGAGTGTGGTCACAGGTGAGTGTGGTCACAGGTGAGTGTGGTCACAGGTGAGTGTAGTCACAGGTGAGTGTGGTCACAGGTGAGTGTGGTCACAGGTGAGTGTGGTCACAGGTGAGTGTGGTCACAGGTGAGTGTGGTCACAGGTGAGTGTGGTCACAGGTGAGTGTGGTCACAGGTGAGTGAGTGTGGTCACAGGTGAGTGTGGTCACAGGTGAGTGTTGTCACAGGTGAGTGTGGTCACAGGTGAGTGTGGTCACAGGTGAGTGTGGTCACAGGTGAGTGTGGTCACAGGTGAGTGTGGTCACAGGTGAGTGAGTGTGAGTGTGGTCACAGGTGAGTGTGGTCACAGGTGAGTGTGGTCACAGGTGAGTGTGGTCACAGGTGAGTGTGGTCACAGGTGAGTGTGGTCACAGGTGAGTGTGGTCACAGGTGAGTGTGGTCACAGGTGAGTGTGGTCACAGGTGAGTGTGGTCACAGGTGAGTGTGGTCACAGGTGAGTGTGGTCACAGGTGAGTGTGGTCACAGGTGTCACAGTGTGGTCACAGGTGAGTGTGGTCACAGGTGAGTGTGGTCACAGGTGAGTGTGGTCACAGGTGAGTGTGGTCACAGGTGAGTGTGGTCACAGGTGAGTGTGGTCACAGGTGAGTGTGGTCACAGGTGAGTGTGGTCACAGGTGAGTGTGGTCACAGGTGAGTGTGGTCACAGGTGAGTGTGGTCACAGGTGAGTGTGGTCACAGGTGAGTGTGGTCACAGGTGAGTGTGGTCACAGGTGAGTGTGGTCACAGGTGAGTGTGGTCACAGGTGAGTGTGGTCACAGGTGAGTGTGGTCACAGGTGAGTGTGGTCACAGGTGAGTGTGGTCACAGGTGAGTGTGGTCACAGGTGAGTGTGGTCACAGGTGAGTGTGGTCACAGGTGAGTGTGGTCACAGGTGAGTGTGGTCACAGGTGAGTGTGGTCACAGGTGAGTGTGGTCACAGGTGAGTCACAGATGAGTGTGGTCACAGGTGAGTGTGAGTGTGGTCACAGGTGAGTGTGGTCACAGGTGAGTGTGGTCACAGGTGAGTGTGGTCACAGGTGAGTGTGGTCACAGGTGAGTGTGGTCACAGGTGAGTGTGGTCACAGGTGAGTGTGGTCACAGGTGAGTGTGGTCACAGGTGAGTGTGGTCACAGGTGAGTGTGGTCACAGGTGAGTGTGGTCACAGGTGAGTGTGGTCACAGGTGAGTGTGGTCACAGGTGAGTGTGGTCACAGGTGAGTGTGGTCACAGGTGAGTGTGGTCACAGGTGAGTGTGGTCACAGGTGAGTGTGGTCACAGGTGAGTGTGGTCACAGGTGAGTGTGGTCACAGGTGAGTGTGGTCACAGGTGAGTGTGGTCACAGGTGAGTGTGGTCACAGGTGAGTGTGGTCACAGGTGAGTGTGGTCACAGGTGAGTGTGGTCACAGGTGAGTGTGGTCACAGGTGAGTGTGGTCACAGGTGAGTGTGGTCACAGGTGAGTGTGGTCACAGGTGAGTGTGGTCACAGGTGAGTGTGGTCACAGGTGAGTGTGGTCACAGGTGAGTGTGGTCACAGGTGAGTGTGGTCACAGGTGAGTGTGGTCACAGGTGAGTGTGGTCACAGGTGAGTGTGGTCACAGGTGAGTGTGGTCACAGGTGAGTGTGGTCACAGGTGAGTGTGGTCACAGGTGAGTGTGGTCACAGGTGAGTGTAGTCACAGGTGAGTGAGGTCACAGGTGAGTGTAGTCACAGGTGAGTGTGGTCACAGGTGAGTGTGGTCACAGGTGAGTGTAGTCACAGGTGAGTGAGGTCACAGGTGAGTGTGGTCACAGGTGAGTGTGGTCACAGGTGAGTGTG
The DNA here is from genome assembly GCF_038502225.1 of Cherax quadricarinatus. NCBI lineage: Eukaryota > Metazoa > Arthropoda > Malacostraca > Decapoda > Parastacidae > Cherax > Cherax quadricarinatus. The sequence goes on from NW_027196225.1 coordinate 63,827, forward strand.
GTCACAGGTGAGTGTGGTCACAGGTGAGTGTGGTCACAGGTGAGTGTGGTCACAGGTGAGTGTGGTCACAGGTGAGTGTGGTCACAGGTGAGTGTGGTCACAGGTGAGTGTGGTCACAGGTGAGTGTGGTCACAGGTGAGTGTGGTCACAGGTGAGTGTGGTCACAGGTGAGTGTGGTCACAGGTGAGTGTGGTCACAGGTGAGTGTGGTCACAGGTGAGTGTGGTCACAGGTGAGTGTGGTCACAGGTGAGTGTGGTCACAGGTGAGTGTGGTCACAGGTGAGTGTGGTCACAGGTGAGTGTGGTCACAGGTGAGTGTGGTCACAGGTGAGTGTGGTCACAGGTGAGTGTGGTCACAGGTGAGTGTGGTCACAGGTGAGTGTGGTCACAGGTGAGTGTGGTCACAGGTGAGTGTGGTCACAGGTGAGTGTGGTCACAGGTGAGTGTGGTCACAGGTGAGTGGTCACAGGTGAGTGAGGTCACAGGTGAGTGTGATCACAGGTGAGTGTTGTCACAAGTGAGTGTGGTCACAGGTGAGTGTGGTCACAGGTGAGTGTGGTCACAGGTGAGTGTGGTCACAGGTGAGTGTGGTCACAGGTGAGTGTGGTCACAGGTGAGTGTGGTCACAGGTGAGTGTGGTCACAGGTGAGTGTGGTCACAGGTGAGTGTGGTCACAGGTGAGTGTGGTCACAGGTGAGTGTGGTCACAGGTGAGTGTGGTCACAGGTGAGTGTGGTCACAGGTGAGTGTGGTCACAGGTGAGTGTGGTCACAGGTGAGTGTGGTCACAGGTGAGTGTGGTCACAGGTGAGTGTGGTCACAGGTGAGTGTGGTCACAGGTGAGTGTGGTCACAGGTGAGTGTGGTCACAGGTGAGTGTGGTCACAGGTGAGTGTGGTCACAGGTGAGTGTGGTCACAGGTGAGTGTGGTCACAGGTGAGTGTGGTCACAGGTGAGTGTGGTCACAGGTGAGTGTGGTCACAGGTGAGTGTGGTCACAGGTGAGTGTGGTCACAGGTGAGTGTGGTCACAGGTGAGTGTGGTCACAGGTGAGTGTGGTCACAGGTGAGTGTGGTCACAGGTGAGTGTGGTCACAGGTGAGTGTGGTCACAGGTGAGTGTGGTCACAGGTGAGTGTGGTCACAGGTGAGTGTGGTCACAGGTGAGTGTGGTCACAGGTGAGTGTGGTCACAGGTGAGTGTGGTCACAGGTGAGTGTGGTCACAGGTGAGTGTGGTCACAGGTGAGTGTGGTCACAGGTGAGTGTGGTCACAGGTGAGTGTGGAGTGTGGTCACAGGTGAGTGTGGTCACAGGTGAGTGTGGTCACAGGTGAGTGTGGTCACAGGTGAGTGTGGTCACAGGTGAGTGTGGTCACAGGTGAGTGTGGTCACAGGTGAGTGTGGTCACAGGTGAGTGTGGTCACAGGTGAGTGTGGTCACAGGTGAGTGTGGTCACAGGTGAGTGTGGTCACAGGTGAGTGTGGTCACAGGTGAGTGTGGTCACAGGTGAGTGTGGTCACAGGTGAGGTGAGTGTGGTCACAGGTGATTGTGGTCACAGGTGAGTGTGGTCACAGGTGAGTATGGTCACAGGTGAGTGTGGTCACAGGTGAGTGTGGTCACAGGTGAGTGTGGTCACAGGTGAGTGTGGTCACAGGTGAGTGTGGTCACAGGTGAGTGTGGTCACAGGTGAGTGTGGTCACAGGTGAGTGTGTGAGTGTCACAGGTGAGTGTGGTCACAGGTGAGTGTGGTCACAGGTGAGTGTGGTCACAGGTGAGTGTGGTCACAGGTGAGTGTGGTCACAGGTGAGTGTGGTCACAGGTGAGTGTGGTCACAGGTGAGTGTGGTCACAGGTGAGTGTGGTCACAGGTGAGTGTGGTCACAGGTGAGTGTGGTCACAGGTGAGTGTGGTCACAGGTGAGTGTGGTCACAGGTGAGTGTGGTCACAGGTGAGTGTGGTCACAGGTGAGTGTGGTCACAGGTGAGTGTGGTCACAGGTGAGTGTGGTCACAGGTGAGTGTGATCACAGGTGAGTGTAGTCACAGGTGAGTGTGGTCACAGGTGAGTGAGGTCACAGGTGAGTGTGGTCACAGGTGTAGTCACAGGTGAGTGTGGTCACAGGTGAGTGTGGTCACAGGTGAGTGTGGTCACAGGTGAGTGTGGTCACAGGTGAGTGTGGTCACAGGTGAGTGTGGTCACAGGTGAGTGTGGTCACAGGTGAGTGTGGTCACAGGTGAGTGTGGTCACAGGTGAGTGTGGTCACAGGTGAGTGTGGTCACAGGTGAGTGTGGTCACAGGTGAGTGTGGTCACAGGTGAGTGTGGTCACAGGTGAGTGTGGTCACAGGTGAGTGTGGTCACAGGTGAGTGTGGTCACAGGTGAGTGTGGTCACAGGTGAGTGTAGTCACAGGTGAGTGTGGTCACAGGTGAGTGTGGTCACAGGTGAGTGTAGTCACAGGTGAGTGAGGTCACAGGTGAGTGTGGTCACAGGTGAGTGTGGTCACAGGTGAGTTCACAGGTGAGTGAGGTCACAGGTGAGTGTGGTCACAGTGTGGTCACAGGTGAGTGTTGTCACAGGTGAGTGTGGTCACAGGTGAGTGTGGTCACAGGTGAGTGTAGTCACAGTGTGAGTGAGTGGTCACAGGTGAGTGTGGTCACAGGTGAGTGTGGTCACAGGTGAGTGTGGTCACAGTCACAGGTGAGTGTGTCACAGTGAGTGGTCACAGGTGAGTGTGGTCACAGGTGAGTGTGGTCACAGGTGAGTGTGGTCACAGGTGAGTGTGGTCACAGGTGAGTGTAGTCACAGGTGAGTGTGGTCACAGGTGAGTGTGGTCACAGGTGAGTGTGGTCACAGGTGAGTGTGGTCACAGGTGAGTGTGGTCACAGGTGAGTGTGGTCACAGGTGAGTGTGGTCACAGGTGAGTGTGGTCACAGGTGAGTGTGGTCACAGGTGAGTGTGGTCACAGGTGAGTGTGGTCACAGGTGAGTGTGGTCACAGGTGAGTGTGGAGGTGAGTGTGGTCACAGGTGAGTGTGGTCACAGGTGAGTGTGGTCACAGGTGAGTGTGGTCACAGGTGAGTGTGGTCACAGGTGAGTGTGGTCACAGGTGAGTGTGGTCACAGGTGAGTGTGGTCACAGGTGAGTGTGGTCACAGGTGAGTGTGGTCACAGGTGAGTGTGGTCACAGGTGAGTGTGGTCACAGGTGAGTGTGGTCACAGGTGAGTGTGGTCACAGGTGAGTGTGGTCACAGGTGAGTGTGGTCACAGGTGAGTGTGGTCACAGGTGAGTGTGGTCACAGGTGAGTGTGGTCACAGGTGAGTGTGGTCACAGGTGAGTGTGGTCACAGGTGAGTGTGGTCACAGGTGAGTGTGGTCACAGGTGAGTGTGGTCACAGGTGAGTGTGGTAACACGTGAGTTTGGCCACAGGTGAGTGTGGTCATAGGTGAGTGTGGCCACAGGTGAGTGTGGTCACAAGTGAGTGTGGTCACACGTGAGTGTGGTCACGATTGAGTGAGGTCACAGGTAAGTGAGGTCAGAAGTGAATGTGGTCACAAGTGAGTGTGGTCACAGGTAAGTGAGGTCACAAGTGAATGTGGTCACAAGTGAGTGTGGTCACGAGTGAGGTCACAGGTGAGTGTGGTCACAGGTGAGTGTGGTCACAGGTGAGTGTGGTCACAGGTGAGTGTGGTCACAGGTGAGTGTGGTCACAGGTGAGTGTGGTCACAGGTGAGTGTGGTCACAGGTGAGTGTGGTCACAGGTGAGTGTGGTCACAGGTGAGTGTGGTCACAGGTGAGTGTGGTCACAGGTGAGTGTGGTCACAGGTGAGTGTGGTCACAGGTGAGTGTGGTCACAGGTGAGTGTGGTCACAGGTGAGTGTGGTCACAGGTGAGTGTGGTCACAGGTGAGTGTGGTCACAGGTGAGTGTGGTCACAGGTGAGTGTGGTCACAGGTGAGTGTGGTCACAGGTGAGTGTGGTCACAGGTGAGTGTGGTCACAGGTGAGTGTGGTCACAAGTGAGTGAGGTCACAAGTGAGTGTGGTCACAGGTGAATGTGGTCACAGGTGAGTCAGGTCACAGGTGAGTCAGGTCACAGGTGAGTCAGGTCACAGGTGAGTGTGGTCACATTTGAGTGTGGCCACAGGTAAGTGAGGTCACAGGCGAGTGTGGTCACAGGTGAGTGTGGTCACAGGTGAGTGTGGTCACAGGTGAGTGTGGTCACAGGTGAGTGTAGTCACAGGTGAGTGTCACAGGTGAGTGTGGTCACAGGTGAGTGTGGTCACAGTGTGGTCACAGGTGAGTGTGGTCACAGGTGAGTGTGGTCACAGGTGAGTGTGGTCACAGGTGAGTGTGGTCACAGGTGAGTGTAGTCACAGGTGAGTGTGGTCACAGGTGAGTGTGGTCACAGGTGAGTGTGGTCACAAGTGAGTGTGGTCACAGGTGAGTGTGGTCACAGGTGAGTGTGGTCACAGGTGAGTGTGGTCACAGGTGAGTGTGGTCACAGGTGAGTGTGGTCACAGGTGAGTGTGGTCACAGGTGAGTGTGGTCACAGGTGAGTGTGGTCACAGGTGAGTGTGGTCACAGGTGAGTGTGGTCACAGGTGAGTGTGGTCACAGGTGAGTGTGGTCACAGGTGAGTGTGGTCACAGGTGAGTGTGGTCACAGGTGAGTGTGGTCACAGGTGAGTGTGGTCACAGGTGAGTGTGGTCACAGGTGAGTGTGGTCACAGGTGAGTGTGGTCACAGGTGAGTGTGGTCACAGGTGAGTGTGGTCACAGGTGAGTGTGGTCACAGGTGAGTGTGGTCACAGGTGAGTGTGGACACATGTGAGAGTGGTCACAGGTGAGTGTGGCCACAGGTGAGTGTGGTCACAGGTGAGTGTGGTCACAGGTGAGTGTGGTCACAGGTGAGTGTGGCCACAGGTGAGTGTGGTCACAAATGAGTGTGGTCACACGTGAGTGTGGCCACAGGTGAGTGTGGTCACAGATGAGTTGAGTGTGGTCACAGGTGAGTGTGGTCACAGGTGAGTGTGGTCACAGGTGAGTGTGGTCACAGGTGAGTGTGGTCACAGGTGAGTGTGGTCACAGGTGAGTGTGGTCACAGGTGAGTGTGGTCACAGGTGAGTGTGGTCACAGGTGAGTGTGGTCACAGGTGAGTGTGGTCACAGGTGAGTGTGGTCACAGGTGAGTGTGGTAACAGGTGAGTGTGGTCACAGGTGTCACAGTGTGGTCACAGGTGAGTGTGGTCACAGGTGAGTGTAGTCACAGGTGAGTGTGGTCACAGGTGAGTGTGGTCACAGGTGAGTGTGGTCACAGGTGAGTGTGGTCACAGGTGAGTGTGGTCACAGGTGAGTGTGGTCACAGGTGAGTGTGGTCACAGGTGAGTGTGGTCACAGGTGAGTGTGGTCACAGGTGAGTGTGGTCACAGGTGAGTGTGGTCACAGGTGAGTGTGGTCACAGATGAGTGTGGTCACAGGTGAGTGTGGTCACAGGTGAGTGTGGTCACAGGTGAGTGTGGTCACAGGTGAGTGTGGTCACAGGTGAGTGTGGTCACAGGTGAGTGTGGTCACAGGTGAGTGTGGTCACAGGTGAGTGTGGTCACAGGTGAGTGTGGTCACAGGTGAGTGTGGTCACAGGTGAGTGTGGTCACAGGTGAGTGTGGTCACAGGTGAGTGTGGTCACAGGTGAGTGTGGTCACAGGTGAGTGTGGTCACAGGTGAGTGTGGTCACAGTGGAGTGTGGTCACAGGTGAGTGAGGTCACAGGTGAGTGTGGTCACAGGTGAGTGTGGTCACAGGTGAGTGTGGTCACAGGTGAGTGTGGTCACAGGTGAGTGTGGTCACAGGTGAGTGTGGTCACAGGTGAGTGTGGTCACAGGTGAGTGTGGTCACAGGTGAGTGTGGTCACAGGTGAGTGTGGTCACAGGTGAGTGTGGTCACAGGTGAGTGTGGTCACAGGTGAGTGTGGTCACAGGTGAGTGTGGTCACAGGTGAGTGTGGTCACAGGTGAGTGTGGTCAGAGGTGAGTGTGGTCACAGGTGGTCACAGTGAGTGTGGTCACAGGTGAGTGTGGTCACAGGTGAGTGTGGTCACAGGTGAGTGTGGTCACAGGTGAGTGGTCACAGGTGAGTGTGGTCACAGGTGAGTGTGGTCACAGGTGAGTGTGGTCACAGGTGAGTGTGGTCACAGGTGAGTGTGGTCACAGGTGAGTGTGGTCACAGGTGAGTGTGGTCACAGGTGAGTGTGGTCACAGGTGAGTGTGGTCACAGGTGAGTGTGGTCACAGGTGAGTGTGGTCACAGGTGAGTGTGGTCACAGGTGAGTGTGGTCACAGGTGAGTGTAGTCACAGGTGAGTGTGGTCACAGGTGAGTGTGGTCACAGGTGAGTGTGGTCACAGGTGAGTGATGGTCACAGGTGAGTATGGTCACAGGTGAGTGTGGTCACAGGTGAGTGTGGTCACAGGTGAGTGTGGTCACAGGTGAGTGTGGTCACAGGTGAGTGTGGTCACAGGTGAGTGTGGTCACAGGTGAGTGTGGTCACAGGTGAGTGTGGTCACAGGTGAGTGTGGTCACAGGTGAGTGTGGTCACAGGTGAGTGTGGTCACAGGTGAGTGTGGTCACAGGTGAGTGTGGTCACAGGTGAGTGTGGTCACAGTGTGGTGAGTGAGTGTGGTCACAGGTGAGTGTGGTCACAGGTGAGTGTGGTCACAGGTGAGTGTGGTCACAGGTGAGCGTGTTGTCACAGGTGAGTGTGGTCACAGGTGAGTGTGGTCACAGGTGAGTGTGGTCAGGTGAGTGTGGTCACAGGTGAGTGTGGTCACAGGTGAGTGTGGTCACAGGTGAGTGTGGTCACAGGTGAGTGTGGTCACAGGTGAGTGTGGTCACAGGTGAGTGTGGTCACAGGTGAGTGTGGTCACAGGTGAGTGTTGTCACAGGTGAGTGAGTGGTCACAGGTGAGTGTGGTCACAGGGGAGTGTGTCACAGGTGAGTGTGTGAGGTCACAGGTGAGTGTGGTCACAGGTGAGTGTGGTCACAGGTGAGTGTGGTCACAGGTGAGTGTGGTCACAGGTGAGTGTGGTCACAGGTGAGTGTGGTCACAGGTGAGTGTGGTCACAGGTGAGTGTGGTCACAGGTGAGTGTGGTCACAGGTGAGTGTGGTCACAGGTGAGTGTGGTCACAGGTGAGTGTGGTCACAGGTGAGTGTGGTCACAGGTGAGTGTGGTCACAGGTGAGTGTGGTCACAGGTGAGTGTGGTCACAGGTGAGTGTGGTCACAGGTGAGTGTGGTCACAGGTGTGTGTGGTCACAGGTGAGTGTGGTCACAGGTGAGTGTGGTCACAGGTGAGTGTGGTCACAGGTGAGTGTGGTCACAGGTGAGTGTGGTCACAGGTGAGTGTGGTCACAGGTGAGTGTGGTCACAGGTGAGTGTGGTCACAGGTGAGTGTGGTCACAGGTGAGTGTGGTCACTGGTGAGGTCACAGGTGAGTGTGGTCACAGGTGAGTGTGTCACAGTGTGGTCACAGGTGAGTGTGGTCACAGGTGAGTGAGTCACAGGTGAGGTGGTCACAGGTGAGTGTGGTCACAGGTGAGTGTGGTCACAGGTGAGTGTGGTCACAGGTGAGTGTGGTCACAGGTGAGTGTGGTCACAGGTGAGTGTGGTCACAGGTGAGTGTGGTCACAGGTGAGTGTGGTCACAGGTGAGTGTGGTCACAGGTGAGTGTGGTCACAGGTGAGTGTGGTCACAGGTGAGTGTGTCACAGGTGGTCACACAGGTGAGTGTGGTCACAGTGAGTGTGGTCACAGGTGAGTGTGGTCACAGGTGAGTGTGGTCACAGGTGAGTGAGGTGAGTGTGGTCACAGGTGAGTGTGGTCACAGGTGAGTGTGGTCACAGGTGAGTGTGGTCACAGGTGAGTGTGGTCACAGGTGAGTGTGGTCACAGGTGAGTGTGGTCACAGGTGAGTGTGGTCACAGGTGAGTGTGGTCACAGGTGAGTGTGGTCACAGGTGAGTGTGGTCACAGGTGAGTGTGGTCACAGGTGAGTGTGGTCACAGGTGAGTGTGGTCACAGGTGAGTGTGGTCACAGGTGAGTGTGGTCACAGGTGAGTGTGGTCACAGGTGAGTGTGGTCACAGGTGAGTGTGGTCACAGGTGAGTGTGGTCACAGGTGAGTGTGGTCACAGGTGAGTGTGGTCACAGGTGAGTGTGGTCACAGGTGAGTGTGGTCACAGGTGAGTGTGGTCACAGGTGAGTGTGGTCACAGGTGAGTGTGGTCACAGGTGAGTGTGGTCACAGGTGAGTGTGGTCACAGGTGAGTGTGGTCACAGGTGAGTGTGGTCACAGGTGAGTGTGGTCACAGGTGAGTGTGGTCACAGAGTGAGTGTGGTCACAGGTGAGTGTGGTCACAGGTGAGTGTGGTCACAGGTGAGTGTGGTCACAGGTGAGTGTGGTCACAGGTGAGTGTGGTCACAGGTGAGTGTGGTCACAGGTGAGTGTGGTCACAGGTGAGTGTGGTCACAGGTGAGTGTGGTCACAGGTGAGTGTGGTCACAGGTGAGTGTGGTCACAGGTGAGTGTGGTCACAGGTGAGTGTGGTCACAGGTGAGTGTGGTCACAGGGGAGTGTGGTCACAGGTGAGGGGGGTCACAGGTGAGTGTGGTCACAGGTGAGTGTGGTCACAGGTGAGTGTGGTCACAGGTGAGTGTGGTCACAGGTGAGTGTGGTCACAGAGTGTGAGTTTGGTCACAGGTGAGTGTGGTCACAGGTGAGTGTGGTCACAGGTGAGTGTGGTCACAGGTGAGTGTGGTCACAGGTGAGTGTGGTCACAGGTGAGTGTGGTCACAGGTGAGTGTGGTCACAGGTGAGTGTGGTCACAGGTGAGTGTGGTCACAGGTGAGTGTGGTCACAGGTGAGTGTGGTCACAGGTGAGTGTGGTCACAGGTGAGTGTGGTCACAGGTGAGTGTGGTCACAGGTGAGTGTGGTCACAGGTGAGTGTGGTCACAGGTGAGTGTGGTCACAGGTGAGTGTGGTCACAGGTGAGTGTGGTCACAGGTGAGTGTGGTCACAGGTGAGTGTGGTCACAGGTGAGTGTGGTCACAGGTGAGTGTGGTCACAGGTGAGTGTGGTCACAGGTGAGTGTGGTCACAGGTGAGTGTGGTCACAGGTGAGTGTGGTCACAGGTGAGTGTGGTCACAGGTGAGTGTGGTCACAGGTGAGTGTGGTCACAGGTGAGTGTGGTCACAGGTGAGTGTGGTCACAGGTGAGTGTGGTCACAGGTGAGTGTGGTCACAGGTGAGTGTGGTCACAGGTGAGTGTGGTCACAGTGTGAGTGTGGTCACAGGTGAGTGAGGTCACAAGTGAGTGTGGTCACAAGTGAGTATGGTCACGAGTGAGTGTGGTCACAAGTGAGAATGGTCACAGGTGAAGTCACAAGTGAGTGAGGTCACAAGTGAGTGTGGTTACAGGTGAGTGTGGTCACAAGTGAGTGTGGTCACAGGTGAGTGTGTCACAGGTGTGTGGTCACAGGTGAGAATGGTCACAGGTGAAGTCACAGGTGAGTGTGGTCACAGGTGAGTGTGGTCACAGGTGAGTGTGGTCACAGGTGAGTGTGGTCACAGGTGAGTGTGGTCACAGGTGAGTGTGGTCACAGGTGAGTGAGGTCACAGGTGAGTGTGGTCACAGGTGAGTGGTCACAGGGTGAGGTGTGTGGTCACAGGTGAGTGTGGTCACAGGTGAGTGTGGTCACAGGTGAGTGTGGTCACAGGTGAGTGTGGTCACAGGTGAGTGTGGTCAGAGGTGAGTGTGGTCACAGGTGAGTGTGGTCACAGGTGAGTGTGGTCACAGGTGAGTGTGGTCACAGGTGAGTGTGGTCACAGGTGAGTGTGGTCACAGGTGAGTGTGGTCACAGGTGAGTGTGGTCACAGGTGAGTGTGGTCACAGGTGAGTGTGGTCACAGGTGAGTGTGGTCACAGGTGAGTGTGGTCACAGGTGAGTGTGGTCACAGGTGAGTGTGGTCACAGGTGAGTGTGGTCACAGGTGAGTGTGGTCACAGGTGAGTGTGGTCACAGGTGAGTGTGGTCACAGGTGAGTGTGGTCACAGGTGAGTGTGGTCACAGGTGAGTGTGGTCACAGGTGAGTGTGGTCACAGGTGAGTGTGGTCACAGGTGAGTGTGGTCACAGGTGAGTGTGGTCACAGGTGAGTGTGGTCACAGGTGAGTGTGGTCACAGGTGAGTGTGGTCACAGGTGAGTTTGGTCACAGGTGAGTGTGGTCACAGGTGAGTATGGTCACAGGTGAGTGTGGTCACAGGAGGTGAGTGTGGTCACAGGTGAGTGTGGTCACAGGTGAGTGTGGTCACAGGTGAGTGTGGTCACAGGTGAGTGTGGTCACAGGTGAGTGTGGTCACAGGTGAGTGTGGTCACAGGTGAGTGTGGTCACAGGTGAGTGTGGTCACAGGTGAGTGTGGTCACAGGTGAGTGTGGTCACAGGAGAGTGTGGTCACAGGTGAGTGTGGTCACAGGTGAGTGTGGTCACAGGTGAGTGTGGTCACAGGTGAGTGTGGTCACAGGTGAGTGTGGTCACAGGTGAGTGTGGTCACAGGTGAGTGTGGTCACAGGTGAGTGTGGTCACAGGTGAGTGTGGTCACAGGTGAGTGTGGTCACAGGTGAGTGTGGTCACAGGTGAGTGTGGTCACAGGTGAGTGTGGTCACAGGTGAGTGTGGTCACAGGTGAGTGTGGTCACAGGTGAGTGTGGTCACAGGTGAGTGTGGTCACAGGTGAGTGTGGGCACTGGTGAGTGGGGTCGCGGGTGAGTGTGGTCACAGGTGAGTGTGAGGTCACAGGTGAGTGTGGTCACAGGTGAGTGTGGTCACAGGTGAGTGTGGTCACAGGTGAGTGTGAGTGTGGTCACAGGTGAGTGAGGTCACAGGTGAGTGTGGTCACAGGTGAGTGTGGTCACAGGTGAGTGTGGTCACAGGTGAGTGTGGTCACAGGTGAGTGTGGTCACAGGTGAGTGTGGTCACAGGTGAGTGTGGTCACAGGTGAGTGTGGTCACAGGTGAGTGTGGTCACAGGTGAGTGTGGTCACAGGTGAGTGTGGTCACAGGTGAGTGTGGTCACAGGTGAGTGTGGTCACAGGTGAGTGTGGTCACAGGTGAGTGTGGTCACAGGTGAGTGTGGTCACAGGTGAGTGTGGTCACAGGTGAGTGTGGTCACAGGTGAGTGTGGTCACAGGTGAGTGTGGTCACAGGTGAGTGTGGTCACAGGTGAGTGTGGTCACAGGTGAGTGTGGTCACAGGTGAGTGTGGTCACAGGTGAGTGTGGTCACAGGTGAGTGTGGTCACAGGTGAGTGTGGTCACAGGTGAGTGTGGTCACAGGTGAGTGTGGTCACAGGTGAGTGTGGTCACAGGTGAGTGTGGTCACAGGTGAGTGTGGTCACAGGTGAGTGTGGTCACAGGTGAGTGTGGTCACAGGTGAGTGTGGTCACAGGTGAGTGTGGTCACAGGTGAGTGTGGTCACAGGTGAGTGAGGTCACAGGTGAGTGTGGTCACAGGTGAGTGTGGTCACAGGTGAGTGTGGTCACAGGTGAGTGTAGTGAGTGTGGTCACAGGTGAGTGTGGTCACAGGTGAGTGTGGTCACAGGTGAGTGTGGTCACAGGTGAGTGAGGTCACAGGTGAGTGTGGTCACAGGTGAGTGTGGTCACAGGTGAGTGTGGTCACAGGTGAGTGTGGTCACAGGTGAGTGTGATCACAGGTGAGTGTGGTCACAGGTGAGTGTGGTCACAGGTGAGTGTGGTCACAGGTGAGTGTGGTCACAGGTGAGTGTGGTCACAGGTGAGTGTGGTCAAAGGTGAGTGTGAGTGAGAGGTCACAGGTGAGTGTGGTCACAGGTGAGTGTGGTCACAGGTGAGTGTGGTCACAGGTGAGTGTGGTCACAGGTGAGTGTGGTCACAGGTGAGTGAGTGAGTGTGGTCACAGGTGAGTGTGGTCACAAGTGAGTGTGGTCACAGGTGAGTGTGGTCACAGGTGAGTGTGGTCACAGGTGAGTGAGTTCACAGGTGAGTGTGGTCACAAGTGAGTGTGGTCACAGGTGAGTGTGGTCACAGGTGAGTGTGGTCACAGGTGAGTGTGGTCACAGGTGAGTGTGGTCACAGGTGAGTGTGGTCACAGGTGAGTGTGGTCACAGGTGAGTGTGGTCACAGGTGAGTGTGGTCACAGGTGAGTGTGGTCACAGGTGAGTGTGGTCACAGGTGAGTGTGGTCACAGGTGAGTGTGGTCACAGGTGAGTGTGGTCACAGGTGAGTGTGGTCACAGGTGAGTGTGGTCACAGGTGAGTGAGTGTGGTCACAGGTGAGTGTGGTCACAGGTGAGTGTAGTCACAGGTGAGTGTGGTCACAGGTGAGTGTGGTCACAGGTGAGTGTAGTCACAGGTGAGTGAGGTCACAGGTGAGTGTGGTCACAGGTGAGTGTGGTCACAGGTGAGTGTAGTCACAGGTGAGTGTAGTCACAGGTGAGTGTGGTCACAGGTGAGTGTGGTCACAGGTGAGTGTGGTCACAGGTGAGTGTGGTCACAGGTCACAGGTGAGTGTGGTCACAGGTGAGTGTGGTCACAGGTGAGTGTGGTCACAGGTGAGTGAGGTCACAGGTGAGTGTGGTCACAGGTGAGTGTGGTCACAGGTGAGTGTGGTCACAGGTGAGTGAGGTCACAGGTGAGTGTGGTCACAGGTGAGTGTGGTCACAGGTGAGTGTGGTCACAGGTGAGTGTGGTCACAGGTGAGTGTGGTCACAGGTGAGTGTGGTCACAGGTGAGTGTGGTCACAGGTGAGTGTGGTCACAGGTGAGTGTGGTCACAGGTGAGTGTGGTCACAGGTGAGTGTGGTCACAGGTGAGTGTGGTCACAGGTGAGTGAGGTCACAGGTGAGTGTGGTCACAGGTGAGTGTGGTCACAGGTGAGTGTGGTCACAGGTGAGTGTGGTCACAGGTGAGTGTGGTCACAGGTGAGTGTGGTCACAGGTGAGTGTGGTCACAGGTGAGTGTGGTCACGAGTGAGTGAGGTCACAGGTGAGTGTAGTCACAGGTGAGTGTGGTCACAGGTGAGTGTGGTCACAGGTGAGTGTGGTCACAGGTGAGTGAGGTCACAGGTGAGTGTGGTCACAGGTGAGTGTGGTCACAGGTGAGTGAGGTCACAGGTGAGTGTGGTCACAGGTGAGTGTGGTCACAGGTGAGTGTGGTCACAGGTGAGTGAGGTCACAGGTGAGTGTGGTCACAGGTGAGTGAGTGTGGTCACAAGTGAGTGTGGTCACAAGTGAGTGAGGTCACAAGTGAGTGTGGTTACGAGTGAGGTCACAAGTGAGTGTGGTCACAAGTGAGTGAGGTCACAAGTGAGTATGTTCACAAGTGAGTGTGGTCACAAGTGAGTATGGTCACAAGTGAGTATGTTCACAAGTAACTGTGGTCACAAGTGAGTGTGGTCACAAGTGAGTGTGGTCACAAGTGAGTGTGGTCACAAGTGAGTGTGGTCACAGGTGAGTGTGGTCACAGGTGAGTGTGGTCACAGGTGAGTGTGGTCACAGGTGAGTGTGGTCACAGGTGAGTGTGGTCACAGGTGAGTGAGGTCACAGGTGAGTGTGGTCACAGGTGAGTGAGGTCACAGGTGAGTGTGGTCACAGGTGAGTGTGGTCACAGGTGAGTGTGGTCACAGGTGAGTGTGGTCACAGGTGAGTGAGTGAGGTCACAGGTGAGTGTGGTCACAGGTGAGTGTGGTCACAGGTGAGTGAGGTCACAGGTGAGTGTGGTCACAGGTGAGTGTGGTCACAGGTGAGTGAGGTCACAGGTGAGTGTGGTCACAGGTGAGTGTGGTCACAGGTGAGTGTGGTCACAGGTGAGTGTGGTCACAGGTGAGTGTGGTCACAGGTGAGTGTGGTCACAGGTGAGTGAGGTCACAGGTGAGTGAGGTCACAGGTGAGTGTAGTCACAGGTGAGTGTGGTCACAGGTGAGTGTGGTCACAGGTGAGTGTAGTCACACGTGAGTGAGGTCACAGGTGAGTGTAGTCACAGGTGAGTGGTCACAGGTAAGTGAGGTCACAGGTGAGTGAGGACACAGGTGAGTGTGGTCACAGGTGAGTGAGGAGTCAGGAGGACACAGGTGAGTGTGGTCACAGGTGAGTGCGGTCACACCTGAGTGTAGTCACAGGTGAGTGTGGTCACAGATGAGTGTGGTCACAAGTGACTGTGGTCACAAGTGAGTGTGGTCACAGGTGAGTGAGGTCACAGTAGTGGTGTGGTCACAGGTGAATGTGGTCACAGGTGAGTGTGGCCAAAGGTAAGTGAAGTCACAGGTGAGTGTGGTCACAGGTGAGTGTGGTTATAAGTGAGTGTCGCCACAGGAAAGTTAGGTCACACGTGAGTGTGGTCACAGGTGAGTGTGGCCACAGGTGAGTGAAGTCACAGGTGAGTGAGGTCACAGGTGAGCGAGGTCACAGGTGAGTGAGGTCACAGGTGAGTGAGGTCACAGGTGAGCGATGTCACAGGTGAGTGAGGACACAGGTGAGCGATGTCACAGGTGAGCGATGTCACAGGTGAGCGATGTCACAGGTGAGCGATGTCACAGGTGAGCGATGTCACAGGTGAGTGAGGACACAGGTGAGTGAGGACACAGGTGAGTGATGTCACAGGTGAGTGTGGTCACAAGTGTGATCACAACTGAATGAGGTCACAATTGAATGTGGTCACAGGTGAGTGAGGTCACAGGTTAGTATGGTCACAGGTGAGTGAGGTCACAGGTGAGTGAGGTCACAGGTTAGTGTGGTCACAGGTGAGTGAGGTCACAGGTGAGTGAGATCACAGGTGAGTGTAGCCACAAGTGAGTGTGGTCACAGGTGAGTGAGGACACAGGTGAGTGAGGTCACAGGTGAGTGAGGACACAGGTGAGTGATGTCACAGGTGAGTGAGGACACAGGTGAGTGAGGACACAGGTGAGTGAGGACACAGGTGAGCGATGTCACAGGTGAGTGAGGACACAGGTGAGTGAGGACACAGGTGAGCGATGTCACAGGTGAGTGAGGACACAGGTGAGTGAGGACACAGGTGAGTGAGGACACAGGTGAGTGAGGACACAGGTGAGTGAGGACACAGGTGAGTGAGGACACAGGTGAGTGAGGACACAGGTGAGTGAGGACACAGGTGAGTGAGGACACAGGTGAGTGAGGACACAGGTGAGTGAGGTCACAGGTGAGTGAGGTCACATTATAAACGCTATAACTAGAGTGGACCATCAATGGGTATCTCTCACTTTCTGGTGTTAACATCCATGATAACACTGATAACATTACCATGACTACCTATACTTAGGGTATTCGAGAGACTATGTATCAGTCATGGCACCATGGCACTATGTTCACCATGGCACCATGTTCAACATGGCACCATGTTCACCAAGGCACCATGTTCACCATGGCACCATGTTCACCATGGCACCATGGCACCATGTTCACCATGGCACCATGTTCACCAAGGCACCATGTTCACCATGGCACCATGTTCACCATGGCACCATGTTCACCATGGCACCATGGCACCATGTTCACCAAGGCACCATGTTCACCAAGGCACCATGTTCACCAAGGCACCATGTTCACCATGGCACCATGTTCACCAAGGCACCATGTTCACCATGGCACCATGTTCACCATGGCACCATGTTCACCATGGCACCATGTTCACCATGGCACCATGTTCACCAAGGCACCATGTTCACCATGGCACCATGTTCACCATGGCACCATGTTCACCATGGCACCATGTTCACCATGGCACCATGTTCACCATGGCACCATGTTCACCATGGCACCATGTTCACCATGGCACCATGGCACCATGTTCACCATGGCACCATGTTCACCATGGCACCATGTTCACCATGGCACCTTGGCACCATGTTCACCATGGCACCATGTTCACCAAGGCACCATGTTCACCATGGCACCATGTTCACCATGGCACCATGTTCACCAAGGCACCATGTTCACCAAGGCACCATGTTCACCATGGCACCATGTTCACCATGGCACCATGTTCACCATGGCACCATGTTCACCATGGCACCATGTTCACCATGGCACCATGTTCACCATGGCACCATTTCACCATTAGTGTTAGTGTTATATTGTCATAAATTTGTGCCTCCCTAAAATTCTAATACCCCAACTACTTTTGATTGTCATTGTTGTATTCAACGACCATTCTACCTCATAGTCTTAATTTGTTTAATATCTACACAATCTATCTCATTTTTTACAACTTACCGCATCACTGTTCTATCTTATTTTATTATAAACTAGCCATAACTTGTCCTCAATAATTCTACCTCACTTTAAGAAATACTCAATTGCCCAATTTTATTCTAAAATCCCTATTATTGCCCAATTTTGCTTTAAACTATATTGATCAAACTTATTGTAAGCTTCATTTATTGACCATTTTTATTCTATATTAAACTATACAACTTTTTTATTATCCTGTCTACCATCTTACTAGCATATTATAACCAAGTCATTGCCATTTTTATTTTTATCATTTTTTTTATTATTATTATTCTGCTACCGTAACGTGTATTTTATCCTGTCAATTTAAATCTAGTTATACTCTAATTCTTGTAAACAACTTATATAAGCCTTAGTGCAATTACTTAGTCTTGTGCAATTACAACTTGTCAATACCAAATTCATTATATTAGACCATAGTCTTGTGCCGATTTTTAATTTGTATTTTTTTTATATTATCCTAGTCTACCAGTTGTACTTACTAGCTAAATTCATATATAACCATAGTGCAATTACTAGTGAGAGACTGGTGCGATTTTTAATTTGTATTTTTATATTATTAGATTAAATCTAGTTGTACTATAGCTCATTCTAGCTCAAAACATAGACTCCACAAAAGTCATTATATTAGACCTTAGTGCAATTACAAGTGAGAGTCTTGTTCTATTTTAAATTTGTATTTTTATATTACTAGTTTATACCTAGTTGTACTTTAGTTCATTCCAGCACAACACTTAGACAACATCAACTTCATTATGTGTAGTAGTGACTATACTCTATATGACCAAAATACTCTAGCTATATACTTGTCCAAACTTCTCACCACTACAGATATCAGTACTAGAACTCAACACACAACTCAGGATATAAATAACCATAATTTAAACCTAGAAAATGATTGATCACGTTGACCCTGATCTAAACCTCAATAATCTGACACCCAATCAAAACCTAATGGAAAGTAACTGCCTTTATTACACAGCATCACAAGCCAGCACTATCCTAAACAATGCTAAAAGTCTATCAGTACTTAACTACAACATCAGGTCCTTAAGCAAACACTATGATGACCTCCTAGCACTCCTTGAATCACTAAAGACACCCTTCTCCTGCATTATTCTTACTGAGACCTGGCTTAAGCAGGACACAATAGATATCTACCCTCTACCAGGATACACAGCAATTCACAACTGCAGACCAAACCAAGTTGGGGGTGGTATTGCAATCTATTACTCTAACCAATTATCTTGTATTAGCACCACTTGCTTTAGTGATGAATATGGGGAATACATTTTTGCTAATTTTACTGTAAAAAAACCTTAAGACACCTATAACAATCGGTGCCATTTACCGGATACCTCACACAAACATCCCAAATTTCAGTGAGAAATTAAAGTCACTAATAACAAACAGACAAATGAATAAGCACCACCTTCTCTTAGCTGGAGACTTCAACATCAACCTTGGCTTACTAGATGATCAGCCTGTAACTGATTTCATCAACAATATGAACAACACACTTCTCATACCAACAATAACTAAACCAACCAGGCTCACTGAGACAAGTGCAACCATAATAGACCACATATGGACCAATATACTAGCCCCCCTTAAATCAGGGATAATCACAGATAGCACTACAGACCACTACCCTACCTTCCTCCTGACAAACATTAATAAACCACCACTTGAATACAACAAAGTCTCATTTAGACTCCATGACGAGGCCTCAATAAGGAAGTTCACAGCTGACCTAGAGATTGTTGACTGGCCTACAGAATTCTCCAAGGCCAATGGTATTGATGACTGGACAGACATTTTTCTTAACAAATTACTTAGACTATACAACAAACTATACAACAAAACGATTTCTTGTCCTATAAAAACGAAACAGATCACAAACAAACGGCTTGGTTGCCCATGGCTAACCAGCACCATTCTGAAATCCATTGACAAGAAACACCAATATGAAAAGCAATATAGACAGGGCTTAATACACAAAGATATTCTTAAACACTATTCATCAGTTCTCACCAAAGTAATAAAGAAAGCCAAACAACTATACTACTCCAGTAGATTCACAGACACTAGAGGAGATATAAAAAAGACCTGGAAAACACTCTCTCAGATTCTAGGGACCCACAAACTGAAAAAAAACAAGAATATTGTCCTAACTAAACCTAATGAAACACCACTACATCCCACTGACACAGCTAACAAGATAAACGACTTCTTCTCAACCATAGGATCTAATCTCGCCAATAAAATCCCACATACCAATGCCCATGCCGGGGACTACCTAGATGAGAATTTTCCAAATTCCTTCTATCTTGCACCAACTGAGCCCTCGGAAGTCACCGAGATTATAAAGTCACTTAAAAACAACTCAGGGAATCTGTCTAATGTCCCACCATTACTGTACAAGCGAGCGGCCCATTTCCTTTCGCATGCTATTTCATTACTTTTTAACAAGTCACTAGAAACTAGCACCTTCCCGAAACTACTCAAGATGGCAAGGGTTACACCAATACATAAAGGTGGTGACCCTACAGACTTAAACAACTATAGGCCAATATCAAACTTACCATTGCTATCCAAAATCTTTGAGAAACTCGTGCACAGGAGACTATATTCATTTATAACAGCACAAAACATACTCAACCCCTGCCAATTTGGATTTAGGAAAAATAAAAGCACTAATGATGCAATCATAAAAATGCTAGATCTGCTTTACACAGCATTGGAAAATAAGGAATATCCACTAGGAATTTTTATTGACCTAAGAAAAGCTTTTGACACAGTAGACCACGACATCCTACTCCACAAACTTGACCATTACGGTATAAGAGGCCATGCGCTTGCTTATTTCAAATCTTACCTTACTAATAGGTATCAGTATGTTACCATTAAAGACACAGCATCAACAACACAGCCACTTGATACTGGAGTTCCGCAGGGAAGTGTCCTTGGTCCCCTGCTCTTCCTCATATACATCAATGATCTTCCAAACGTATCCCAACACCTGAAACCCATTCTCTTTGCTGACGACACGACTTATGTCATCTCTCACCCTAATCTTGCCACCCTCAACACCATTGTTAACGAGGAGCTGATCAAAATATCGACTTGGATGACAGCCAATAAACTTACGCTTAACACTGACAAAACCTACTATATTATGTTTGGTAGCAGAGCAGGAGATGCACAAATTAACATTAAGATCGACAACATTCTAATTACCAGACATAATGAGGGCAAATTCCTAGGCCTATACCTTGACAACAACCTGATTTTCAGCACCAGCCAATAATAACCCAACAAAAAGCTGCAGGAATAATCACTAAATCCCATCCCTTGCAACCCCCCCCCCCACTCTTCATAGATCTAAACTTACTCCCTGTTCAGTACATCCACACTTACTACTGTGCAATCTACATCTACAGGACCTTAAACTCCAATATCAACCTTGACCTAAAACGCTTTCTTGATAGTTGTGACTAACCCACAGGCATAACACCAGACACAAACATCTCTACGACATTCCCCGTGTCCGACTAAACCTTTACAAAAATTCAATATATGTCAAAGGCCCTAAAATCTGGAACACCCTACCTGAGAACTCTAGAACTGCAGACACATTCATCACCTTCAAAACTACCATTAGAAAACATCTTATCTCCCTGATACACCCCATCAACTAACTACACGAATACCACCTGGTGGTTCACACTTACACTCACTCACCCATTTGACCATAAACAGAAATATTAATCTCAATCTTAAAATAATGAATCCTATGATACTCCAATACTGAAACTATGTACTGTGCCAAAACAAAAGCATTCACATTGCTAAACTCACAAACTAGTATTTAGTCACTTAGCCATAATACCAACTTACCTCATAATTTGTAATATTTTAAAATAAAGAATTAAACTAAGTCTGCCCGAAATGCCTAGCCATGCTAGGCGTTCTAGTGGTACACTCTGTAATCATTATTTAACTACATGTAAACCACACAACAACCAAATTCTGTAAATTCAACATTGTAATCTTTATAGAGAATAAACTTTGAATTTGAATTTGAATTTGAATGGCATTATGTTCACCATGGCACCATGTTCACCATGGCACCATGGCACCATGTTCACCAAGGCACCATGTTCACCATGGCACCATGTTCACCAAGGCACCATGTTCACCATGGCACCATGCTCACCATGGCACCATGTTCACTCAGTGTTAACATAAGATAAGATTTTTTGGAATTTTTAACGCTGAGTAGTGTTAAAAATTCCAAAAAGTCAGTAAGTTATCTTGGACTTTCTTATTTCCATTGTAGTTTTTCAATCTTGTTGCCCAGGATGCCACCCACACCAGTCAACTAACACCCAAGTACCTGCTTACTGCTAGGTGAACAGGGACAGCAGGTCTAAGGAAATATGCTCAACATTTTCTCCCATACCGAGGATTGAACCATGGACCTTCACTGTGTGATGGAAGAACTTTGCCACCTAAGCCAAGGGAAAGTGATTGCATGGATAATGAAAGCATTCAGAACAAGAGATGTTAGTTTAGCTTAATATGTTTATTACGCACCTCATACCCGTCCTGCGGGCGGTAGTCAAAACATTACAGAGGTACATAATGGGTCCAGGGACTGGACCTCAGCATTACAGAGGTACATAATGGGTCCAGGGACTGGACCTCAACATTACAGAGGTACATAATGGGTCCAGGGACTGGGCCCCAAAGTTATGATACCTGAATAAGGTACAAAGGTCATGAACTCACAAGTTACAAAGGTAATGAAGGGATGCCAAGCATTGATGATCTTCTTTAAATCACTTTTTGTTGCAACCCCTGAATGGGTTGCAATGATTAATATGTATATATATATATATATATATATATATATATATATATATATATATATATATATATATATATATATATATATATATATATATATATATACATAGTACCACCTCTATAGCTGGAATGGGGACCCTCATCCTCAGAGAAGACAATAAACGTATTTTCCGGGCTGAATGGTACTGCCCTTGATACTGGCCATGTAGTCAGAAACTGTAAGGCTGGAGATGATGTCCTGGTAGTCAGTAAATGATCCTGGGAGACAGTAATGGTGAAGCTGGAGATTTTGTCCAGGTAGTCGGGAATTATACGCAGGAAGGAATACATATAAATGACCTCATAGGGGACAGGAGCCATAGTAGGGAAACAAGTGTAGTCAAAGATAAGATAAAACCAATATTGCAAACTAGAAATACCGCAGGAAATAGCAAACAAGAGGACTCCACTAGCAATAGTGAGGATATATTACCAAAAACAACTGGTGGGAGCTCCATTGTTGGTGCTAGGGAGGATAGAAGTAAGACAGGGAAACATGCACCAACAGGGAATACAGTCACAGAAACCCAAGGCAAACGGAAACCAAGCCTGTGCACATACTATGCACTCGGTATCTGCTGGCATGGGAAATCTGGAAAAACAGATGGGACGTGCAACTATGACCACCCTAGGAAATGCCATGCCCATATGACAACAGGAAAATGCAAACTCCCTTCCTGTAAGCTTTTTCACCCTGAACTGTGTACCTCTTCAGTACAGGAAAGACTGTGCTATAACTTAAATTGCCAGGCATACCATCTAAAGGGGACAAAAAGATACAAAACATCCAGGCCATGGGAAAACCTGGGTAGCCACAGCCACTCAAGAGGGAGAGGTTTTTTAGTGCCAGGAAGGAAAAAAAACTGGCAGGAAATGGCAGAAATCGTACACCAAATCCAGTCATTCCTGGAGTGGAACCACAGTCGATGGCCTCCACTCCAAACCAACAGATACAGATACTAATGCCGGAAAAAAAATCCCCCCCCAGTACCAACAATACCACCAGTCCGATAACATTCTTCTTTGCAAATATACAGGGTCTAAAGCCAGCAACAAACAACAAAATACCTTTCATCCGTGGACTGCTTGCAGAGGCAAAGGCAATGTTCGCGGCTTTCACTGAGACCCACATAAAGGATCACTTGGACAACGAAATATGGATCCCAGGTTACAACCTATACAGATGTGACAGAGTGAACAGGCAAAAGGGGGGGGTTGGCCTGTACATTGCAGAGTCACTTGTTTGCACAGAACTGCTAAATGCCTCAAATGATGTAGTGGAAGTTTTAGCAGTAAAGGTCGAGAACCAAAACCTAGTCATTGTGATAGTCTACAAGCCTCCGGATGCAACATCCCAGCAATTCCAGGAACAGCTGTTAAAAATTGACCACTGTCTGGAAAACCTTCCAGCTCCTGCACCCAACATCTTGCTCCTGGGGGATTTCAACTTAAGGCACCTAAAATGGAGGAATATAGCAAATAATATTGTTGCAGTAATAACACCAGGAGGCAGCTCTGATGAAAACTCACACTCACGCGAGCTTTTAAATCTCTGCACAAAATTCAATTTAAACCAGCAAATAATAGAGCCTACTAGACTGGAGAATACACTAGACCTCATCTTCACTAACAATGATGATCTGATAAGAAATATCACCATATCAAAAACAATA
This sequence comes from Cherax quadricarinatus, assembly GCF_038502225.1. NCBI lineage: Eukaryota > Metazoa > Arthropoda > Malacostraca > Decapoda > Parastacidae > Cherax > Cherax quadricarinatus. Next base: position 86,709 of record NW_027196225.1, read on the forward strand.
TACTCAGATCACAACATAATTGAGGTTCAGTCATGTATGCGCGGAGCCCCAGACCGACATAATGAGATTAGTCACGAGGGAGCATTCACCAAATTCAACTTCAATAACAAAAACATAAAGTGGGACCAAGTAAACCAAGTCCTAACCGATATAAGCTGGGAAGATATACTAAGCAACACAGACCCCAACTTATGCCTAGAACAGATTAACTCGGTGGCACTCGATGTATGCACAAGGCTTATTCCTCTAAGAAAAAGGAGGAGTAGATGTAAAACAGAAAGAGACAGGCGCTCCCTTTACAGGCGACGGAAAAGAATAACAGAGCGGCTAAAAGAGGTCAATATATCTGAAATGCGTAGGGAGACACTGGTCAGAGAAATAGCAAGCATCGAACTTAAGCTAAAAGAATCCTTTAGGAGTCAGGAATCGCGGGAAGAACTAAAAGCCATAAATGAAATCGAAAGAAACCCAAAGTATTTCTTCTCCTATGCCAAATCAAAATCGAGAACAACGTCCAGTATTGGGCCCCTACTTAAACAAGATGGGTCCTACACAGATGACAGCAAGGAAATGAGTGAGCTACTCAAGTCCCAATATGACTCAGTTTTTAGCAAGCCGCTAACCAGACTGAGAGTCGAAGATCAAAATGAATTTTTTATGAGAGAGCCACAAAATTTGATTAACACAAGCCTATCCGATGTTATCCTGACGCCAAATGACTTCGAACAGGCGATAAATGACATGCCCATGCACTCTGCCCCAGGGCCAGACTCATGGAACTCTGTGTTCATCAAGAACTGCAAGAAGCCCCTATCACGAGCCTTTTCCATCCTATGGAGAGGGAGCATGGACACGGGGGTCGTCCCACAGTTACTAAAAACAACAGACATAGCCCCACTCCACAAAGGGGGCAGTAAAGCAACAGCAAAGAACTACAGACCAATAGCACTAACATCCCATATCATAAAAATCTTTGAAAGGGTCCTAAGAAGCAAGATCACCACGCATCTAGAAACCCATCAGTTACACAACCCAGGGCAACATGGGTTTAGAACAGGTCGCTCCTGTCTGTCTCAACTATTGGACCACTACGACAAGGTCCTAAATGCACTAGAAGACAAAAAGAATGCAGATGTAATATATACAGACTTTGCAAAAGCCTTCGACAAGTGTGACCATGGCGTAATAGCGCACAAAATGCGTGCTAAAGGAATAACAGGAAAAGTCGGTCGATGGATCTATAATTTCCTCACTAACAGAACACAGAGAGTAGTCGTCAACAGAGTAAAGTCCGAGGCAGCTACGGTGAAAAGCTCTGTTCCACAAGGCACAGTACTCGCTCCCATCTTGTTCCTCATCCTTATATCCGACATAGACAAGGATGTCAGCCACAGCACCGTGTCTTCCTTTGCAGATGACACCCGAATCTGCATGACAGTGTCTTCCATTGCAGACACTGCAAAGCTCCAGGCAGACATCAACCAAATCTTTCAGTGGGCTGCAGAAAACAATATGAAGTTCAACGATGAGAAATTTCAATTACTCAGATATGGTAAACATGAGGAAATTAAATCTTCATCAGAGTACAAAACAAATTCTGGCCACAAAATAGAGCGAAACACCAACGTCAAAGACCTGGGAGTGATCATGTCGGAGGATCTCACCTTCAAGGACCATAACATTGTATCAATCGCATCTGCTAGAAAAATGACAGGATGGATAATGAGAACCTTCAAAACTAGGGAGGCCAAGCCCATGATGACACTCTTCAGGTCACTTGTTCTATCTAGGCTGGAATATTGCTGCACACTAACAGCACCTTTCAAGGCAGGTGAAATTGCCGACCTAGAAAATGTACAGAGAACTTTCACGGCGCGCATAACGGAGATAAAACACCTCAATTATTGGGAGCGCTTGAGGTTCCTAAACCTGTATTCCCTGGAACGCAGGAGGGAGAGATACATGATTATATACACCTGGAAAATCCTAGAGGGACTAGTACCGAACTTGCACACGAAAATCACTCACTACGAAAGCAAAAGACTTGGCAGACGATGCACCATCCCCCCAATGAAAAGCAGGGGTGTCACTAGCACGTTAAGAGACCATACAATAAGTGTCAGGGGCCCGAGACTGTTCAACTGCCTCCCAGCACACATAAGGGGGATTACCAACAGACCCCTGGCAGTCTTCAAGCTGGCACTGGACAAGCACCTAAAGTCAGTTCCGGATCAGCCGGGCTGTGGCTCGTATGTTGGTTTGCGTGCAGCCAGCAGCAACAGCCTGGTTGATCAGGCTCTGATCCACCAGGAGGCCTGGTCTCAGACCGGGCCGCGGGGGCGTTGACCCCCGGAACTCTCTCCAGGTAAACTCCAGGTATATTATCTTTTCATTTAATTTTATATTGCTTATATTTGCGATAATAGCTAAATCGTAAATGTATGACTTTATATTATTATTTGACTTTTATATTGTTATTTAGCTTATGTTGTTAGGATGTATATAAAATGTGCTCAGTTAGTCTTGATTGTCAAACTACTGTAATTATCGCTTGTCGCTCGTTATACTGCCGGCTTCTGAGCTGCAGTTGTCCATGTAGCTATCACGTGATCGAGGGGGGGGTGTCCTCACCTCTCGTGAAATTGTCAGTCTGCTAGAGACTCGCTTGCTGGTTGGACAGATAGTCTGTCAGACAGTCTGCTGGAGACTCGCTTGCTGGTTGGACAGCTTGTCTGTCTGACAGTCTGCTGGAGACTCGCTTGCTGGTTGGACAGCTTGTCTGTCTGACAGTCTGCTGGAGACTCGCTTGGTGGTTGGACAGATTGTCTGTCTCATTATTCTTGTTAGTTCTGTAGAACTCTGTTCTCAGAACATTGTAAAGACTTAGTGATTTTCGACGTTGTACTGAGGTTGTGTGTCACTTAGACACTCTGAACATCTCAGGTCCTTAGCTATAGCTTCTGACCTAATTTTGTACTGGTTCCTGTGTATTGTCACAGTCACAGTTTTACCTATGCTGAACATAGCTTCAGTATTATGGGAGTTTTGTAACTTTCGTGGAGGATCTGCTGATGGTCCCTACTTAGTGTCGTTATATTATTTCCCAGTTCCTAATTCTGTGTTGCAGTCGCTTGATATTGTATTGCTATTGGGCTTAGCATTCTTTGTTGTTCAAGCTGACTGTTCGGGTTGCCAGTCGGTCAAGAAGTTAGTTTATTTGAGGACTTTGTCAGTCACTTGTTTAAGTCTTATTCGAGTCTTGAGACATAGCTAACTACTTAAGAGCACTTACACGCATACACACACTTACTTGTACATATTTGTAATATCTTATTAAATGTTAATGTACCTGACGGTACTTAAGAATTATAAATGTGATGTGCTTTCAGCACAATAATATTGAACTCGAGAGATTGATTTTATTTTGATTGCTGTGATTTAATTTACTTTGATAATATACCTCTAGACAACTTATAGACTTAATAAATTTATTAAATTTTAATTTCTCTAGTTAGTAGCCTACCAGTTGTAATCCTAAAGCACTATTGAACCATACTGAATTTTAATGGATAATTGGACAAGGATACTGACTACTTGTTACGAAAACCCAGTAACAGGCTGGATGCTAGAAGGGCAGTCCTTTCTAGTATTCACTGGAGATCTCTAAGCTTTTAGAATCGCGTTTTTTGTAACAGATCGCAAGAAACGACCGAGAAGTATGTGTGAAGCTTAACATGAGATTTAAGGAAGTATTTTCAGTGAGACAAAATGGACTCCAGAAAGCCGGAACGACTGGGTACACTGACAAGTGCTGGACACAATACACACAACCAAGGAAGAGTTGAAGATGTCGCTGAGTGCAGTAGATGCCTCAAAGGCGATGGGACTGGACAACATCTTTCTGCAGGTCCTGGGAGAGAAAGAGAGGGAGCAGAGGTGCTGTGTGTGCCACTAACAAAAATCTTCATCACATCCATCGAAACAGGGCGACTACCTGAGGTGTGGAAGACAGCAAATGTGGTCCCAATCTTTAAGAAAGGAGACAGGCAGGTAGCATTAAACTACAGACTAGTGTCGCTGACATGTATAGCATGCAAAGCCATGGAGAAGATTATCAGGAAAAGGCTGGTGGAGCATCTAGAGAGGAATGGGCTTATACACGACAATCAGCAGGTTTCAGGGATAAAGTTGCCTGAACATCAAAATGGTATACAATACCGACAGGTTGTTAGGTAAGACACATATGCAACAGTTAGACAACTTTATTCCGAAACGTTTCGCCTACACAGTAGGCTTCTTCAGTCGAATACAGAAAGTAGGCAGGAACAGTAGAGATGTGAAGACGATGTAATCAGTCCATCACCCTTAAAGTCGTAGAATTTGAGGTTGTCAGTCCCTCGGCCTGGAGAAGTTCAGTTCCATAGTCAGGAACTATCTGAAGATCAAGCGACAGTGCGGAGACTTAAATACTGTCGGAAGAGAGAGGTGCAGTAGGTAGTAGTAGTAGTGAGAGGTCATGTCCCTCTAGCCACTGAGAGGTAGTAGACTGAGAGGGACTCTCAGTGGCCTCTCTACTACTACTACTACTACTACTACTACTACTACTACCCTGCACCTCTCCTTCCGACAGTATTTAAGTCTCCGCACTGTCGCTTGATCTTCAGATAGTTCCTGACTATGGAACTGAACTTCTCCAGGCCGAGGGACTGACAACCTCAAATTCTACGACTTTAAGGGTGATGGACTGATTACATCGTCTTCACATCTCTACTGTTCCTGCCTACTTTCTGTATTCGACTGAAGAAGCCTACTGTGTAGGCGAAACGTTTCGGAATAAAGTTGTCTAACTGTTGCATATGTGTCTTACCTAACAACGCGTTTCGAAACCTTAGTAAGGAATCGTTCAAGACTCAGTACACCATGAACGTCAGACCCATATTGGAGTATGCAGCACCAGTATAGAACCCACACCTTGTCAAACACGTCAAGAAATTAGAGACAGTGCAAAGGCTTGCAACAAAACTAGTTCCATAAAAAACATTAAACTAACTGGTCATGTGAAACTTTAACCACAAAAATACTGACTGGGAGAACCTGGAGCCACACAGGGAATCAGATACATGGAGGCTAAGATGCTGGAGGTGGTAATGGAGAATATTATGTACCAACATGTTAGAGATACAACCAGAGAGAGAGAGAGAGAGAGAGAGAGAGAGCTTGCCAATAAAGTTAGGAATCCTTAACCTGTAAATAGCTTGTCAATAAAGCTAGGGATCCTTAACCTTGTCAAACCCTGTGTAAAAAAAAAGAGAAAGAGAGAGAGAGAGAGAGAGAGAGAGAGAGAGAGAGAGAGAGAGAGAGAGAGAGAGAGAGAGAGAGAGAGAGAGAGAGAGAGAGAGAGCGAGAGAGCCAGAGAGCCAGAGCGAGAGAGAGCCAGAGAGCGCGAGAGAGAGCCAGAGAGCGCGCGAGAGAGAGCGCGAGAGAGAGCGCGCGCGAGAGAGAGAGAGCGAGAGAGAGAGCGAGAGAGAATGAGAGCGAGAGCGAGCGAGCGAGAGAGAGAGAATGAGAGCGAGAGAGCCAGAGAGCGCGAGAGAGCCAGAGGGCGCGAGGGAGAGCGAGAGAGCAAGAGAGAGAGCAAGAGAGAGAGCGAGAGAGAGCGAGAGAGAGCGAGAGAGAGCGAGAGAGAGAGAGAGAGAGAGAGAGAGAGAGAGAGAGAGAGAGAGAGAGGGTGAAGACGTGTCACAGTGTGCTCCACAAACTTTCTTAATATTACTTAAATACGAGGGTTGGTGAGGATAAAAACTGTTCAGTGACGTAGTACTACTTTCAACACATTAGTACAAGTAAGCCAACTCCTCCACTGAAGTGAATATAAGCAATATCAGTGATATTAAGTGTGGTATGGTGAAGGCATGGTGTGAGGGGACAGTGGCAGGCCTTAGGAGTGACTTCACTATTGCCTTCAGAGTGAGCGTCTAATATTATGTGTGTTTTGTGCTATGTACTAGCATCTGGTGCTTTATAACAACGTGGCTGGTACAATGCAACACAGTGATTTGTGTAACATCTTCCTTTAGTGGAAAAGTGGACAGCATAAACAGTGTTTATTAAGTGAGTGGCCCACTGCCGCCCGCCCTCACTACCCACCGGCTATAAACACCCCCACCCACCCACACTCCACCCCACCCACGTATCACCACCCACCCTCTCTCTCTCCTGTGAACTTCAAACCTACAAGCCTCCTCTGGGATGACTTCACACCGCAAAATAGCAAGATTATCTACGCTATCTGGCTATTGTCCCAGTAGATACTGCAGTGTTTGTGGGTATACCACAAGGGACAAAGATCTTCTTGGATGTAAGGAGCCTACTTGTTCCAACTACTGCCACACAGATTGCACTCCAGAAGAAGAATTTTGTTGCAGCCAGGTTGAAAATTTCAGAAAATTTAAGGATATCCATAATCCTGTGGTATATGTGGATACAAGCCTGGAGCTACAGGAGGAAGGTTCAGAAGTCCTACCTCAGGGACTCCTGTCCAAAGATCAAGACTGCCCTCTTGGGCTGTGTTGTAAAGTTGCAGCTAAGATAATCCATCACAGGGAAGCACTTCATGAGCTCCTCAAATCATTAGATAACCTACAAGCTATTGTAGAAGGTCAGTGCAAGCCTACATCAAGTGACGTAAGCTGCTCAGCTGATGGTGACACTATTGACAAAGACTGGAAGTCCCACACTGAGCTTAACTCAGGGGTAAACAACTGGTGGAATTCTGTCATCGCTAAGGTCCCACAGACTGACAGAGTTCAAAACACTACCTTTGGGAATTCTAACACAATTCCTCTGACCACCACAGAGGGAACAAATCCTCTTCCCAGCAACGTGGGAAGCCTTGGATCTGTTAATTCTCCTACACCTGACATCTCTGCTTCAGCCACTGCCAGTCTACTTGACAGTGCACATACCATCTCTGATCCTACACCTGTCAGCACACCTGCCGACACTATTCCAGAATCTGGCAGCAGTGCTTCATCAGCAAGTTATGAGTCAGGAGTTTCTCCACCAGAGATTGGTGCAGTTAATAATCAGGGAACTATCACTGCACCTGATCACCTACTGCGCCAAAGTACGAACAGCAGGGACACATCTGTCAGAACTGGTAGAGGACGGGGTAGAGGACGTGGAAGAGGACGTGGAGGAGGAAGACATCTACAGCCGTCTCACCCTCCACTAACACAGTTCCAGCGGCAGAATCTGAGGACAAATCTGCAAAACACAGGAGGTGCAACAAATCATAGTCCACCCTCCCAGGCACCTAGGCTGTGCTCTCGCTGTCACCGGAAGGGGCACACTGCCAACAACTGCCTGCGAGATACCAGGTGCAATTACTGCTACAAGAAAGGACATCAGGAGGACCAGTGTCGGAAGAAAAAGGAACTTGACAGACAGGGCCACCTGTTTAGAGACCTGTTCTCAGAACAAACCAGCAGGATCTCTGAATTGGTGAACACTCTCACACGTCACCCACTCAGCTACTCCTATCCCAGCCCAGCAGGTGGGATTGTGCCTTATACAAGACCACAGACCTACATCCCTGCAGCTGCCTCAGTACCCTACCTCTCTCAAGGGCAGGCACCTTACATTCCCTACACACCCACCACCTCAAGCTGACCACTTCATCATGAGGAGCCAGTCTATCAGCATCCTGTCGGCCAACATTAGAGGTTTCATTACTAATGTTGGAGAGCTCACACATAGTTTTGTGAACACTCGACGTCCCGACATGATAGCTGTTGTTGAAACATTTTTGGATGACAGGACTCCAGAAAATTTTGCAAGAATTGCTGGCTACACCTCATGGATGAGAAGAGACAGGCAAGGGCAAGGAGGAGGTGTTGCTGTGTGCTTCTCTAAAAGTGTTCATGCCCAGCACATTGATGTTGCCACCCCTACTCATCTTGAAATGATGTTCTTCAAGCTCTGCATAAACACTAGTACCTCTGTACTAGCATGTGCAATGTACAGACCTCAGTGGCAACATGCAGACCCCATCAACTTCCTAATGGAAAATATTGACTCCCTTCTGCTACAACACAACTGTCAACATATAATTGTTGGTGACCTCAACCAACACCTTATACAGAGGGACTTTGATGACCTTCTTGCAGTGTTTGACATGAGAAACTTTGTTGATTTCCCTACTCACATCTCTGGCTCCTCCCTTGACCCAGTAGTGAGTGATCTGGCAGAAGGCATAGTCACTTGTCAACCCCTCGGCTACGTTGGATCGTCTGACCACAAGGCTGTTTTTACGACACTTAAGATCCCAACAGAACGAGGTGAGGAGTCCACACGCACAACCTGGCTATGGGAAAGAGGTAATTGGCCAGCCCTTTGCTCTGAGCTCGCCACCACCGATTGGAATGCTCTTCTCCAAGGGGATGTTGACAACCAAGTGAAAGCCTTCACTGGACACATCCTTAATCTACAACAAGAACACATTCCTCACCGGCAATATGTGACGAAGCCTACAGATCAGCCTTGGTTTGGCTTTCGTTGTAGAGAGGCTGCTACTGCTAAGTACAAAGCATGGCGAAGGTATAAGAGACATCCTACCACCTATAACAGGAACTTGCACAGGCAAGCCTGTAGGCATATGGGTGACGTTCAAAAGTGGGCCATTGCTAAATGGGAGGTGGACACTAAAAGAAAGCTAGCATCAGGTAGGGTAGGCTCCAAAACCTGGTGGTCCCTGGTCAAGGACAGACAAGGTTATCTGCCTGATGAACTCATTCCACCTCTAAATCGACAGGATGGGACCACCTCTACTAGTAGTCAAGAGAAGGCGGACCTCTTTGCTGAACACTTTGCTACCAAAATGCAAGTTCCTGATCCAGCAAGGGACCCTCCTTGGCTAGCTGCAAGAACTGTGTCAAAACTGTCAGTGGTGACAATAAGGCAGGAGGAGGTGCATTTCCTTCTTAAATCGCTTGACCAAGAAAAGGCTGTGGGCCCAGACAAGTTGAGCCCAAGATTGCTGAGAAGATGTGCAGACCAGCTAGCAGCACCTCTAACTCGCATCTTTCAGCACTGCCTAGTACAGTGTAAATGGCCCTCTCTATGGAAAGAGGCAAATGTAGTCCCTGTTCACAAAAAGAAGAGCAGAGCAGAAATCAGCAACTACAGACCAGTGTCACTCCTGTCAATCACTGGTAAGATCCTTGAGACAATAATCTCAAGACAAATGACAGAGTTTTTTGACTACCACTCACTACTTTGTGATCGTCAATATGGCTTCAGGAAAGGTTACTCTGCTGCTGATCTGTTGTTAAACCTCTCCACTAAGTGGCACCAGTCACTGGATGAATCCAAAGTCAGCTGTGTGGTAGCACTGGACATTGCTGGCGCTTTCGACCGGGTGTGGCACCAGGGCCTCTTAGCAAAACTTCAAGCACTGGGAATTGCAGGCTCTACGCTATGTCTCCTCAGTGATTACCTTCATGGTAGATCTCTAAGTGTAGTTCTCAATGGAACGGAATCAGCAAGACATCCTATTGGGGCAAGTGTTCCACAAGGAAGCGTGCTGGGACCATTGTTATGGAATGTCTACTTCAACGACCTTCTTCATCTCATCCCAGAATCACATGCATATGCAGACGACTGTACACTGACATTCACTTATCCAAGAGAAGAAATGCCAGCTGCTCTAAGCTACATCAATCACCAGCTGAGAGCTATATCAGCTTGGGGAAATAGATGGCAAGTAACATTTGCACCTGAGAAAACGCAAATGATGATCGTCTCTAGGCACCATGATGGTAATGCTGGTGCAGTAGTAAGGATGAATGGGAGGGTGTTGGCACCTGGAGAAGAAGTTGATATCCTTGGGGTGAAATTTGACTCCAAACTAACCATGAAGAACCATGTTGTAAATCTTGCAAACAAGGCAGCCAGGAAGCTTACAGCACTTCGCCGTATCTCGCATCTGCTTGACAGTAGGGGTTGCAAGATTCTGTACGAGGCACAAGTACGCTCACACCTTGAGTATGCTCCACTTTCTTGGTTTGCCTGCCCCCCCTCTCATCTGCGACTGCTTGACAGAGTAGAGAACAGAGCAAGACGTCTCATCTCTCGCCTGGACCCATCCTGGATAGATCTGTCATTTCAGCAGAGCCTTCAACATAGGAGGGATGTGGGTGGCCTTACTGTTATGTACAAGGCCAATATTGTCAAAGTACCACACTTGGATCCACTTCGAGGACAGCGTGAAACAAGCTTTTATGCCACAAGACGGGCAGAAAGCAGCAACTTCACTCTGGCTGTACCCTTCTCCAGAACATCACTCCATCTGAGATCATATATACCCAGGATGACTCGAGTATGGAACACATTCGTACAGCATAATGATGTCAACGAGATAAAGTCAGTTGATCAAATGAAAATGCTGGCCCACAGATGGCTCCAACTTCATCCTGTTCCCTACTTGTATGTCTCATAACAATAAAAATGCTTTCAAATGAGCTGATGTAGGTAACAGCTCTTAGCTTGCCAATAAAGTTAGGAATCCTTAACCTGTAAATAGCTTGTCAATAAAGCTAGGGATCCTTAACCTTGTCAAACCCTGTGTAAAAAAAAAAAAAAAAAAAAAAAAAAAAAAAAAAAAAAAAAAAAAAAAAAAAAAAAAAAAAAAAAAAAAAAAAAGAGAGAGAGAGAGAGAGAGAGAGACATTGCTGGTGCTTTCGACTGGGTGTGGCACCATGGCCTCTTAGCAAAACTTCAAGCACTGGGAATTGCAGGCTCTACGCTATGTCTCCTCAGTGATTACCTTCATGGTAGATCTCTAAGTGTAGTTCTCAATGGAACGGAATCAGCAAGACATCCTATTGGGGCAAGTGTTCCACAAGGAAGCGTGCTGGGACCATTGTTATGGAATGTCTACTTCAATGACCTTCTTCATCTCATCCCAGAATCACATGCATATGCAGACGACTGTACACTGACATTCACTTATCCAAGAGAAGAAATGCCAGCTGCTCTAAGCTACATCAATCACCAGCTAAGAGCTATATCAGCTTGGGGAAATAGATGGCAAGTAACATTTGCACCTGAGAAAACGCAAATGATGATCGTCTCTAGGCACCATGATGGTAATGCTGGTGCAGTAGTAAGGATGAATGGGAGGGTGTTGGCACCTGGGGAAGAAGTTGATATCCTTGGGGTGAAATTTGACTCCAAACTGACCATGAAGAACCATGTTGTAAATCTTGCAAACAAGGCAGCCAGGAAGCTTACAGCACTTCGCCGTATCTCGCATCTGCTTGACAGTAGGGATTGCAACATTCTGTACGAGGCACAAGTACGCTTACACCTTGAGTATGCTCCACTTTCTGCCCCCCCACCCCCTCTCATCTGCGACTGCTTGACAGAGTAGAGAACAGAGCAAGACGTCTCATCTCTCACCTGGACCCATCCTGGATAGATCTGTCATTTCAGCAGAGCCTTCAACACAGGAGGGATGTGGGTGGCCTTACTGTTATGTACAAGGCCAATATTGTCAAAGTACCACACTTGGATCCACTTCGAGGACAGCGTGAAACAAGCTTTTATGCCACAAGACGGGCAGAAAGCAGCAACTTCACTCTGGCTGTACCCTTCTCCAGAACATCACTCCATCTGAGATCATATATACCCAGGATGACTCGAGTATGGAACACATTCGTACAGCATAATGATGTCAACGAGATAAAGTCAGTTGATCAAATGAAAATGCTGGCCCACAGATGGCTCCAACTTCATCCTGTTCCCTACTTGTATGTCTCATAACAATAAAAATGCTTTCAAATGAGCTGATGTAGGTAACAGCTCTTAGCTTGTCAATAAAGTTAGGAATCCTTAACCTGTAAATAGCTTGTCAATAAAGCTAGGGATCCTTAACCTTGTCAAACCCTGTGTCCACTAGCACCCAGGTACCCACTTTACTGATGCGGAATATACACAATCTGTGTAAAGAAACACGCCCAATGTTTTTACCCTCGCCAGGAATCGAACCCGGACACTCGCCGTGTGAAGTGAGAGCTTTAGCCACCAGGCCACGGGGTACTACATGCGTAGTATGTAACGGTAGTGAGAAGAGAACATTATTAGAAGAGTTGTGGAGTACCTAGAATGGAGTGGGGCCAGGAGCTTGGACTCGACCCCTGCAACCTCAACTAGGTGAGTACATGGCAACCAGCATGGCTTTAGACAGGGATGGGTAAACTACATCTTCCTTGTCTGTAAGAAGGCTTCAGACACAGTACTGCACAAGAGATATGTGCAATACCAGAGGAGCAAGCAGGAATAACAGGGAGAGCACTTCAGTGGATCAAGACATACTTGACAGGAAGTAAATGAGGGAAGGTCCATGGCAAGGTGTTGGAATGGGCACATGTGCGGAATGGGGTTCCACATGGATCAGTCCTAGGTTCAGTGCTATTTCTTGTATATATCAATGACGTGACAGAAGGGATAGATTCATTGGTGTCCCCATTCACAGATAATGTGAAACTATGGAGGAGAATATAAGCCGATGAAGACCAGGAAAGGCTACAAATGGATCTGGCTACTGGAAATTAATCTCAGCAGGTGCAAAGTTATAAAGTTTGTGGAAGGGCAAAGAAGACCACAGACAGAGTAGGGGTCAAAGATTGCAAACCTCACTCAAGGAGAAGAATCTTTTAGTTAGTTAGTTTAATATGTTTATTATGCACCCCATACCCATCCTGTGGGCGGTAGTCACCACATACCCATCCTGTGGGCGGTAGTCAAAAGATTACAGAGGTACATAATTGGTCCAGGGACTGGACTCCAAAGTTTTGATAGTTGAGCAAGTTACAGAAGTAATGAATTCACAATTTACAAAGGTAATGAACTCTTAATTTACAAAGGTAATGAACTCCAGGTAGGTCTGGTCCGGTGGCCTGGTGGCTAAAGCTCCCGCTTCACACACGGAGGGCCCGGGTTCGATTTCCGGCGGGTGGAAACATTTCGACACGTTTCCTTACACCTGTTGTCCTGTTCACCTAGCAGCAAATAGGTACCTGGGTGTTAGTCGACTGGTGTGGGTCGCATCCTGGGGGACAAGATTAAGGACCCCAATGGAAATAAGTTTGTGCTGTTGTCGTACACTGGTGCAGCTGGTAGTGCTGCTGTTGTCAAACTGCAGCTGGTAGTGCTGCTGTTGTACACTGGTGCAGCTGGTAGTGCTGCTGTTGCTGGTAGTGCTGCTGTTGTAAAACACTGGTGCAGCTGGTAGTGCTGCTGTTGTCTGTTGTCATACACTGGTGCAGCTGGTAGTGCTGCTGTTGTCATACACTGGTGCAGCTGGTAGTGCTGCTGTTGTCATACACTGGTGCAGCTGGTAGTGCTGCTGTTGTCATACACTGGTGCAGCTGGTAGTGCTGCTGTTGTCATACACTGGTGCAGCTGGTAGTGCTGCTGTTGTCATACACTGGTGCAGCTGGTAGTGCTGCTGTTGTCATACACTGGTGCAGCTGGTAGTGCTGCTGTTGTCAAACACTGGTGCAGCTGGTAGTGCTGCTGTTGTCATACACTGGTGCAGCTGGTAGTGCTGCTGTTGTCGTACACTGGTGCAGCTGGTAGTGCTGCTGTTGCCATACACTGGTGCAGCTGGTAGTGCTGCTGTTGTCATACTATGGTGCATCCAACAATATAAGCAGACTCGTGGATGTCACTACCGCCCGGCTCCGGCTGGGTTACAAGTATCTTTGGCAGGTTAAATCACCACCACCAGATGTAGACCAAACGAAATGTAAACTTTGCCAGATGGACTATTGTCACACCTTGCGTCATTATGTACTGGAGTGCGATAAAATTAATGAATTTAGAGACAACTCACTCAGAAATGTTCAAGAAATGGCAAAGTATTTTATCCACAGTGGTATATTACAGACCATTCTGGAGAAATACCCTGACTTTGCTAGCTGTAAATAAAGCATTACCACGTGTGTGTACTTAGTGATATGTGTGTTTGCATGTGTATTTGTGTATTCATATGTGTGAGTGCTTGTACTCACCTATGTGTACTCACCTAGTTGAGGTTGCAGGGGTCGAGTCCGGGCTCCTGGCCCCGCCTCTTCACTGATCGCTACTAGGTCACTCTCCCTGAGCCGTGAGCTTTATCATACCTCTGCTTAAAGCTATGTATGGATCCTGCCTCCACTACATCGCTTCCCAAACTATTCCACTTACTGACTACTCTGTGGCTGAAGAAATACTTCCTAACATCCCTGTGATTCATCTGTGTCTTCAGCTTCCAACTGTGTCCCCTTGTTACTGTGTCCAATCTCTGGAACATCCTGTCTTTGTCCACCTTGTCAATTCCTCTCAGTATTTTGTATGTCGTTATCATGTCCCCCCTATCTCTCCTGTCCTCCAGTGTCGTCAGGTTGATTTCCCTTAACCTCTCCTCGTAGGACATTCCTCTTAGCTCTGGGACTAGTCTTGTTGCAAACCTTTGCACTTTCTCTAGTTTCTTTACGTGCTTGGCTAGGTGTGGGTTCCAAACTGGTGCCGCATACTCCAGTATGGGCCTAACGTACACGGTGTACAGGGTCCTGAACGATTCCTTATTAAGATGTCGGAATGCTGTTCTGAGGTTTGCCAGGCGCCCATATGCTGCAGCAGTTATTTGGTTGATGTGCGCTTCAGGAGATGTGCCTGGTGTTATACTCACCCCAAGATCTTTTTCCTTGAGTGAGGTTTGTAGTCTCTGGCCCCCTAGACTGTACTCCGTCTGCGGTCTTCTTTGCCCTTCCCCAATCTTCATGACTTTGCACTTGGTGGGATTGAACTCCAGGAGCCAATTGCTGGACCAGGTCTGCAGCCTGTCCAGATCCCTTTGTAGTTCTGCCTGGTCAGGATATTCTCTGATTCATTGC